>NW_027662857.1:0-5000 GCF_963989245.1 Nansenia antarctica
CCTCTCTTTTCTCTCGTCTCTCTCTCTCTCTCTCTTCTCTCTCTCTCTCTCTCTCTCTCTCTCTCTCTCTCTCTCTCTCTCTCTCTCTCTCTCTCTCTCTCTCTCGTTCTCTCTCTCTCTCGTTCTCTCTCTCTCTCTCTCTGAATGGTACATTATATGGACAAATGTTTTGGGACACCAGAACATCACACCCATATGTGCGTGTTGAACTTCTCATTCCAAAACCATGGGCATTTATATGGAGTTGGTCCCACCCATTCACACACACATTCACACACCAATGGCGGCAAGCTACCATGCAAGGCGCCGGCCCGCTCACTGGGAGCAATTTTGGGGTTTCAGTGTCTTGCCCAAGGACACTTCGACATGTGGCCAGCCGGGGCTCGAACCGCCGATCTGCCAACCTTGTGATCATTAGACGCCGACTCCTCTACCTCCTGCGCCACAGCCGGCCCATAAAAAAGCCACCTTTCAATGTGACCAACATGCTTTGTCTACTTAACATGCCTCTACCTCACAACCTCTCTCACCCCCCCCCGTCCCCCCTCTCTCTCTCCCTCTCTTCCTTTGTCTCCCTCTCTTAATTCTCTCCTCCTCTGCCGGAGCTGAGACGAGCCTCGGGGTTGGGGTCTAAAACGCAGAGATTACTCAAACAGGACAAAGTCATATTCAATTACGGCGGTGGGGATATTGGTGGTAAAGTAAATTGCACAATTACGTCGGGGTACAGTGGGAAGATGTGTGCGATGTGCGGGGGCCCATTTGCAGGAGTGTGCTGGGTCATTCTATTACCGCAGACGTGTGGTGATGGGGGGGCCTTTAGCACTGCGGCGCTGTGCATACTTAAACACGGGCGCGCTCGGCGTGAACGAGAGGGAAGGGTAGAGGGAGACAGACAGAGAGGTTTTGTCGTCGTCTTGACTTTTACTGTTCTTTATTGTGACATCATGCACACTTAGAACCAAAACAGTTCATTTACAGAGAGAGAGTGAGAGAGAGAGAGAGGCAGAGAGAGAGAGTGAGTGAGAGAGAGAGGCAGAGAGAGAGTGAGTGAGAGAGAGAGGCAGAGAGAGAGAGAGAGAGATGGCAGAGAGAGAGAGAGAGAGAGAGAGAGAGAGAGAGAGAGAGAGAGAGATGGCAGGGGTCTCATATGGCATTCAAGTGAGCAAAACGCTCCTTCACACTTAGCTATTTTTTTATGATTTATTACGTTGGAACAAAAACATATCTCAGAAGCTGAGAGCTCATGTGTAGTACCAGATAATATAACTAAGATATATACACTCGTCGAACACTTTATTAGGAACACCTGTCAACAGTCCAAGCTGGTGGAGGGTTTTCTTGGCACACTTTGGGCCTGTTAATGCCAATCAACCATCACTTGAAAGCCACAGGCTATTTGAGTATTGTTGCTGACCATGTGCATCCCTTCATAGCCACAATGTACACCATCTTCTAATGGCTACTTCCAGAATCATAACGCACCATGTCACAAAGAAGCGAAAGTCATCTCAAACTGGTTTCATGAACGTGACAACGAGCTCAGTGTTCTTCAGTGGCCTTCCCAGTCGAATCTCAATCCAACAGAACATCTTTGGCGTATGAAATATGCAGGAACTGCGTGATGCAATCATGTCATCACGGACCCGGAACCTCAAAGGAATGTTTCCAACATCTTGTGGAATCAACGCCACGACGAACCGAGGCTGTTTTGAGAGCAAAGGGAGAGCCCTACCCCAGTATTAGCATTGTTAGTGTTCCTAATAAAGTGTTCAGTGAGTGTAAATAAGCAGCTCATTTCCATCGACACTCCCCGGAAACTCCTCTCCTCCTTTCTGTTCACAGCCCCTCATCTTCCCTCCTCTCCTTCTCACGTCGTCTCTCCCCCTTTCGCTGGTGTTCGTCCTCCTTGCCCCATCTTTCATCACTCTGTCTCTACCTTCCCTCCCTATCCCTCTCAGGCTCACACCTCCTCTCTCTGTTAGCTCAGCTACGCCACACTGAGAGCACCTGCCGGGGTGAAGTTAATTCATTAGCGCAGACAGACACACACAGGGCCAAAGGAGAGAGCAGAGAACAGCCACACCCCCCGAAAAAGACGAGGCTATGAAACAGGTTTAAGTCTCTTGGCGCAATTAAAGCAAAGGTGCCTATAGGGGGGGGGGGGGGGGGGAGTAGAGGATGTGACAGTAGTAGTAGTAGGGAAGGAAGTGAAGGAGAGGCTGCAGGGAGAGGAGAGAGAAACAGAGAGAGAGAGAGAGAGAGAGAGAGAGAGAGAGAGAGAGAGAGAGAGACAGAGACAGAGACAGAGACAGAGAGAGAGAGAGGGAGCGGGGAGCAAGAGAGGGAGGAAAAAGGGAGCGAGAGAGACTCGTGCGTTTTGGAAGCTCTTCTCATTAGCATGCTAAGTCAGGTCCGAAGCTTTGTTTTCATAGGCCGGCCGGCTCTCTCCCAGACTCCTCTCTGTTCTCTCCAAATGCCCAGCAGCTCTGGCACAGAACACCGTACCTTTCTCTCCATCTCTCTCTCGCTCTGTCTGTCTGTCTGTCTGTCTGGCTCTCTCCGTGCTTTTTTCTCTCTCCTCCCATTTTGATCTCTCTCTCTCTCTGTCTGTCTGTCTGTCTGTCTGTTTGTCTGGCTCTCTCCCTGGTTTTTTCTCTCTCCTCTCATTTTTGATCTGTGCATCTCTCTTTCTCTTTGTGTCTACAGTATCTCCCTCCCTTCCTCCCTCCTCCTCTCTCTTTCACCAGCATAGAGGCCAGTCAGGCGATAATTACTGGTTTAAGCTGTAGGGAAGCTTATCTAAGTTCCCGCCTTCAGCTCTCCGTCTGCCTCGTCAATGAGACCGTCGATCCCTAAATTAGCGTTAGCATCTACGAGAAATGCTCCTGTCGAAATGTTTCAAATAGCTACAGCATACATTCCTGTGATGCACAGGATGGATGGACGGACGGACGGATGAACAGATGGGCGAAAAGACTGATGAATAGATACATGGAGGGAAATATACATCAACTTTAAATAAATGTTTTCTCTGATTTGCGTTCTCACAGCCCTTTATGTAAACGAAGTAACATACGCAATCGAAGCAACAGAAGTGGTAGTTGATTGGTCAGAAACATTTAGAATTGCCCGTTCGTCCCTCTCTTATCCAGATCAACACGCATGCGTTGTTATTTTCCTATGGACAGCCTCGAAGCGTTGTTTCTAACCGGAGCGAAACCACCCTTTTCAAGCGGAGCGTCCGACGGGTATTTGCTCCGGGAGCGACTTCGAATGCGCGTTCTTCTCACAGCTCCAAACGACGCAGAGCAAAGCGAACTTTATCCTAAACTCCGATTCCAAGTGAAGCAAATGTTCTAGTGAGAACACACCCATAGACTTATCAAATACTTTGGGCGAATAAACAGATTCGAAACGAACCGGAAAAGCCCAATCATTTACCCAAACCCCCAAACCCACAGGAGCAGGAACACTCCTGACTTAACACAGCCTTCTAAAACCCACAGCGCCTGACTTCTCTTGAGTTAAACTCCCGTACAGCATAGTACCGTAGTATCATCCGTTTCTATCTTCCATCTCTTTTCTCTTCAAGACTGCACACAAAGAGCTGCAGAGCTCTCAGCTCAAAGTCTGCCCTTTTGAATGCGTAATGGGCTATCAGGACCCGATATGAAAAGGACAAGGTGGTGAAAATGCTCTCTCATAAATTAGGCCTCGTCTTCCCCATTGATGCTAGAAGTATTGAGGCCACAAGGGCTTTAAAATTAATATCCAGCGAGTGTCTTGGGGGAGAGAGAGGGGGAGAGAGGGGGGGGGGGGGGGCTGGTGGGTTTATAATGCCATTGCGGTAATGATTTTTTATTTTCTTTCAAAAGTAGAAGAAAGTGGAACTTTCTTCCCATCAAATCCACTCTAAACGAGTACTTGGGATGTTTTGTTGTGGCGTCTTGAGGAGAGGGGGGGGGGGGGGGGGTAGACGGTGGAAGGGAGGGGGTATCGATCGATCTGGGCCCCTGCATGTTTGAGTCGGAAACCCCTCGCAAACTGCAAACTGGCCTCTTAAACTCTATGGGAAAGCACTTGAAATTATGTTGGACAGGGGGGCCTATGCCATATAAAAGGTCTGGTTTGTAGTGCAGATCCTAATCAAGATTCTGGGGTTTGGGGTTGTCAGTCTGACGTGAGCTGGTTATGCTAGGTGGTGGGCTTGGTTGGAGTGCCTCCAGAGACATGACGTGACGTTAGAATTATAAGGTTCTATCTCAATTTTTGGTCAACATTGAGTTTTTTTTACATAATCTGATCCATTAGGTGTTTATTAATGCCTGTGTGGTGTTATTTTTTTAAATGTTGAAATTTTTGAGTTAGTAGTTAATAAAATACAAAGGTTCCATCTCACAAAACATAATGGAATGTAAAAACTTTGACGCTCAATATCTCTGAACTGCCCTAAACGGAGATAGAACCTTATCATTCTAAGCTCACGATGGGTATGGAAGAGTTCACAGATAAAGATCGGCAAACTGAGTTTGGTGTTTGGATAAATGTTGGCTGCCATATTGTCACAGAGAACGCTTGGCAGACATGGGCCTGCTGTCCACCCCCCGCACCAACCTACGGACCTTTGGGGACAGAGCCTTCAGCGTGGCCGCACCTACTCTCTGGAACTCCCTCCCCATAGTGATCCGCAACGCCCCCAGCCTGGACTCCTTCAAATTAGCCCTTAAAACCCATCTGTTCACCAAGGCCTTTGGCCCCTAGTCACTGTTTCTCTTTTGCTTAGTTTGTTTTCTGTTTTGTCTGTCTGACCATTTCCCTTTAGAATTGTAAAGCGTCCTTGGGTTTTTGAAAGGCGCTATAGAAATCGAAGTAATTATTATTATTATTATTATTATTGGCACCAACCTGGTCCGTTTCAAGAAACACTTTCTTGTTCCAGGAAGCAGGCCTACTCCTAACAAACAACCCAGCCAATGAGCTGTTGAGTACTATGATCA
>NW_027662856.1:2500-12500 GCF_963989245.1 Nansenia antarctica
GTGGGGGAGGGGACACCATCACCATGACACCACTTCACATCCTCACCGCGGGTCTGCCACCGAGTGTTCTGACTGAGGCGTTAGCTGCACCCAGCTAGACCCTGATTACACTAGTCCTGACGTAGCACTGTGTGTTCGCTAATGCTAACAGCACCTAGTTAGACTCTGTTGACTCTCCTCCTGACGTAGCGCTGTGTGTTCTGGCAGGCTGTCGTCGAGGGCGTAACCACGGCGACTTAAAGGATAATTGTGTAATTGTGTGACTTCTTTCTAAAACACAGAGGCTGGTGTAGTCCCCGCACTGTTTGTTTCTGGCTCATTTAAAGTCACACGTTTGTTCCTCCACTTAAAAGGAGTGTGGATATAATTTTTCCCTGAGAAGAAAGGAAGAGAAAGAGAAAGAGAGAGAGAGGGAGTGCGTACGCTGTGTGTTTTGGCTGCAGGGCTGATATCTCTCTGTAATTGGTGTTAAGCAGCTGCAGAGAGTTTCCATATGGATGCGTCTCTCTCTGTCTCTCTCTCTCTCTCCTGCGACGAACGTGCTCCGCTCCTCTGCTGCGCCGCTCGCATTCACGGGAGACTTTCCTTTTTTTTTAAGAAGAAAAAACTTTGAACGCATCTCTGTGTGATGCCCCCCCCCCCCCCCACCTCAGATCTCTGTGAAGTTTGTTGGTCTCCGTAAGTGAGTGTGTCTCGCTACACCACTGGGAGTGGGGGAGAGGGGGGGGGGGGCGTCGTAATTGATAGATTGGACAGTTCACCCCTCTGCTTCGATGGAACGTACACTCCCTTTTCTCCCATGCACAGAAACACACACGCATACGCACGCACGCACACACACAACCACGCAGACACACACTCACATATACACAAACACACAGACATGCACCCATACACATACACACACGCACATGTACACAAACACAAACACAACCACGCATACACACATGCATACGCACACACACACACACACCCACACACACACAGTGAGGCCGATTCAGCCCTCAGGCGTGTGGCTGCACCCGTGCCTTAACGAGTGTGTTGTTATATCTGTGTGTTTACCAGTAGCCAGTGTGTTTGTGTGTGTCTGTTATCGACTCTCCTCTCTCACCTCTACTGTGGAGGAAGGAAGGCAGCTGGGTCATCACCCTCAGTCAGACCACCTCATAAAGTTGTAATCAGCTAATGACCGCCAGCTCATTACAGCACAGCACTCACAGCTACTCTCTGTCCCTACGCCCCCCCCCCCTGCCCCCTCCCTCACCATCCTGACCTCCTCACCATGCCAAGGTCATGTGGTCCTCCTCTATCAAGATATTTTAAGAAGAGAACATAGAGGACTGTATGATTATTATCTTCGTCCACAAATGAAAAGTACGTGTTGTACGGTGCAGAATGATGTAATTAGTAGGATTGGGTCGTGGGAGTAGGTTTGGCACAGATCCATGCTGGTGTTGTTGTGGTCCAGTCCTTCAATAAGAACCTCACAGCCTTTCCTCACTGTCTGCTTGGAGCTGAGTTACTAGCTTCTCCGGGGCGGCTGTGTCTCAGGAGGTAGAGGCTGTGGTTCAGGAGGTAGAGGCTGTGGTTCAGGAGGTAGAGGCTGGTGGAGGTAGAGGCTGTGGCTCAGGAGGTAGAGCCGGCGTCTAATGATCACAAGGTCGGCAGATCGGCAGTTTGGAATCCCCGCTGGCCACATGTCGAGGTGTCCTTGGGGCAAGACACTGAACAGTGTTCCCAATGAGCAGCCCGGCGCCTTGCATGGTAGCTTGCCTACGCCATTGGTGTGTGAACGTGTGAGAATGGGTGAATGAGAGGCCATTGTGAAGTGCTTTGGAATAAGGCTCTATATATCAGTCCATTTACTGTAGGTTAGTGTGTTAGTGTGTATCTTAGTGTGTTAGTGTACCATGAAGTGATTCCACCCAACAAGGTCATCAGAACCCAAATCTAACTTTGATGTATCTGGTAACAACAGACTCGTCTGGCTGTCTCAAGGTCTGCAGTCCAACCAGGCTCAAGGCTGTGTCTACAACCAGACTGGACTGACTTATATAGCGCCTTTATCCAAAGCCCTTTACAACGGCCTCTCATTCACCCATTCACACACCAATGGCGGCAAGCTACCATGCAAGGCAACGGCCCGCTCACTGGGAGCAATTTTGGGGTTCAGTGCCTTGCCCAAGGACACTTCGACATGTGGCCAGCCGGGGCTCGAACCGCCGATCTGCCAACCTTGCGATCATTAGACGGCGGCTCTACCTCCTGCGCCACAGCCGCCCCCACAAGCAGTCGACAATTCAGCCGAAACTTTTTCACACTTCGGAGTATTATAACGGCCTCGTCGGGCTGTGTGTCTAGTGGCTGGGAGTGATAATCTATTCCAAATTGGACCAATAAAGCCAAAGCCAGGCAGAGTATTAGATCTAAGCGGAGCGGTGGTTATGAATGGAAAAACCGGTATTATTATTTGATATCGCCTCAATTTGGGATGTTCCTTTATAATTGGATCCGTGGTCCTGTACAACCCGGGTCCGTGTTACCTGTTAGTACAGAGGGAGAGCCTTTCTCTCTCTTTCCTTGAAGTGTATATGTGACGACTTCAAAACCCATCGCTGCTGCTCTTTTGGGATATTTGATCGGCTGCGTAGGTAGCCATGGTTACGGCGGTAGAAAGTGTTTGAGCGGTCGGAACGCTGAAGGATGCATCTGTGCAATAAAGAAGAACAAAAAACAGAGAGGATGGTGGGAGTGGGGGGGAGGCGGGGGGGGATATGACGATTGAAGTTCTTTTAATAAAGCACAACAGACGTACAGTGTCACCCTCCCTCAGCCTTTATAACCCACCCAAAAGAACTGGAAAGCGAACTTAGAAAAATGTAACTCAATCTTTAAAAACCAAACACAGATGGGACTGAGGAATGCTTGTCCATGGGTCCACTGCTGCCCACATCCAGGCTACGCTGCCAACAGAAACACCAGCCAGCCAGCTAGTCAGTCAGCCAGCCAACCAGCCAGCCCGCCAGCCAGCCAGCCAGTCAGTCAGCAGCAATATCAGCCACCCAGCAACATCAGCCAGCAACATCAGCCAGCCAGCCAGCCTGGCAGAGACACAGAGAAACTATGCTGCTCACACACACCAATAAACCTCCCTCCTCCCTCCCTCCGCCCGTCCCTCCCTCCCTCCCTCCCTCCCTCCCTCTCTCCCTCCCTCGCTCCCTTCGCCCATCCCTCCCTCCCTCCCTCCCTCCCTCCCTACCATGCACACAGCAGTCTGGCTTCACACGTTCCTCTCACGCCTCCTCAGCTCTCTAACGAGGCCCTTTGTCCTCCCAGCGTCTGCCTGTTTGGTTCTCCTCTACGCTCCCGCCACTTCCTCCCCCGCTGTTTCCCCTGGTCAGCCAACATCCTCTTCCTGTCCCTCTGATCTTCCCCCATGATGCATCTGGCCTGGCGTCTGTTTGTTTCAGACTAGATTAGACTCAACCTTGGTCGTTATTACTCACATTGAGTATAACTAAATGTATTTTTTGCTCTAGGCACACAGGGTCAGCCATAGTCAGCGCCCCTGGAGCAATTGGGGGGTTAGATGCCTTGCTCAAGGGCACAACGGCAGTGGTAGGCACCTTAGATATGATGCCAGCACCCTCCAGTTCACCAGCTCACATGCAGCTCCCTCCTGAGGCGAGGATCGCCCAGCGACCTTCCGATTGCCTCTTTAACCTCTAGACTACCTGCCTCTCTGACCTCTAGGCTACCTGCCTCTCTAACCTCTAGACTACCTGCCTCTCTGACCTCTAGGCTACCTGCCTCTCTAACCACTAGGCTACCTGCCTCTCTAACCTCTAGACTACCTGTCTCTCTAACCTCTAGACTACCTGCCTCTCTAACCTCTAGACTACCTGCCTCTCTAACCTCTAGACTACCTGCCTCTCTAACCTCTAGACTACCTGCCTCTCTAACCTCTAGGCTACCTGCCTCTCTAACCTCTAGACTACCTGCCTCTCTAACCTCTAGACTACCTGACCTCTCTAACCTCTAGACTACCTGCCTCTCTAACCTCTAGACTACCTGCCTCTCTAACCTGTAGACTACCTGCCTCTCTAACCTCTAGACTAACTGCCTCTCTAATCTCTAGACTACCTGCCTCTCTAACCTCTAGACTAACTGCCTCTCTAACCTCTAGACTACCTGCCGCCCCAGTCCTCGACCCTCTGTTCATGTTGCTGTATTTGACTCTTCTAGTTGTGTAACTTACAGCTGCGAGGTGCCGGCACTGCGGACCAATGGTGTTGACATGCAAGCCATGCCTACTTCCTGTCGTAGCGGTACAGAGTTAATTCAAGTCATGAAATACATCAAACCCTTATCTTTATAGTCACTAGACTCCTCATCCATTTTGAAGAGTGAGCCCCGACTCTAGCAAATCCGGTAAGATCGGTGGCGGGGGGATGGGGTGGGGAACTGGCATGTTTTCCGTAGGGGGGAGTAAAATCGGCAGGAAATATCAAAATGGCAGGTCTCATTATTCCCGGTTGTCCCCCAGTGCAAAGAACCGAAAAGGTCACTGTTATAAAATTTCGGAGGGACTCTGTAGCGAAGTGAATCGTGAAGCAGGTTAGCATGCAGGCTGGCTTTTAGCTCGACCTTTTCCGTCAAACAGAAACAGAATTACACAGAATTACATTCTCTCCTTTAAAAAGACTGGCTGACAGGCTGCAGGGGCCGGATGTGCACAGCACAGCAGCCTTGGATCAGCATTACGCATGCAGTGGAGGGGAGGCTGGGGGAGGTGGGGGAGGCTGGGGAGGGTGGGGGAGGGTGGGGGAGGCAGGGGGAGGCTGGGGGAAGCGGGGAGAGTGGGGAGGCTGGGGGGAGGCAGGGGGAGGCTGGGGGGGGCAAGGGGAGGGTGGGGGGGGCTGGGGGGGAGGGTGGGGGGGGCTGGGGGAGGGTGGGGAGGCAGGGGGAGGGTGGGGGAGGCAGGGGGGAGGTGGGGGAGGCTGGGGAGGCAGTGGGAGGGTAGAGGGTGGCAGGGGGAGGGTGGGGAGGCGGGAGGGTGGGGGAGGCTGGAGGAGGCGGGGAGGTGTCATGGGGGAGGCTGGGGGAGGCAGGGGGAGGGTGGGGGAGGCAGGGGAGGATGGGGAGGCAGGGGGGAGGCAGGGTCCGTGGAGGGTGAGTGTGTAGAGCAGCATTAACATCATAACCATCCTGTCAGCGAGGGCCAGGCCACTGCTCCCTCCTGCTCACACACACACACACACTCACACACACACACACACACACACACACACACACACACACACATACACACACACACACACACAGTGCAGCACAAAGGGATTTATACCACGGACCACTGGTGGGACAGGCAGAGGTGAGGTGGTGCACAGGGCTGTGTGTGTGTGTGTGTGGGGGTGTGTGTGAGTGGGTGTGTGGGTATGTGGATGGGTGTGTGTGTGTGTGTGTTTCTGTGTTGTACATGATCTGTACATACATACATACATACATACATACATACATACATACATACATACATAA
Source organism: Nansenia antarctica (assembly GCF_963989245.1). Taxonomy (NCBI): domain Eukaryota; kingdom Metazoa; phylum Chordata; class Actinopteri; order Argentiniformes; family Microstomatidae; genus Nansenia; species Nansenia antarctica. The sequence goes on from NW_027662856.1 coordinate 8,039, forward strand.
TTCATTAATGATCTTTATTGTCATTGTACAGGTACAATGACATTGAAATGCAAACCCTATGTGCTAACAATCAACACTGTCCTCAGATAATAAAACACTGTCCTAATAAAACACTGATAATAAAACACTCTCCTAAGATAATAAAAAACAAGGATAAGTAATCGGTAGGAATCTGAGAATGTATCTTATGTAAACGTATATACATATATGGCACTATATGGCCTATTCACAGGGGGGTATATAGACAGAGAGGTGTTAGCATGATGTGTACACACACTAGTGCTGTCCCAAACGACTATTTTTCTAACGATTAATCTAGCGATTATTTTATCGATTATTCGATTAGTCTAACGACTAATTTATCGATAAGTCTAACGATAATTTTTGTACTGTAAAAAAAAATAAAATAAAAAAAAAATAAACACTTATTTGGCTCCACCTCACTGCTATGTTTAGCCAACTTGAATGCCAACATGGCCATTTAGAAGTCTGTCCATCACCACAACACATAGCTAGCTAACGTTACTCTCGCTGCTATGTTATGATTAGCTAAATTGATGCTAACGTAGCATGCGAGCTACGAGCTAGATAACGTACAGTAGGTGCTCGCACCACAATGACAATAGGCTACCGTAGCTAGCCAGCTACATAGCTAACGTTACTAACACCAGAAGACAAGACATACGAACTGTGGTGAGCTACATTGCTTGTGTAACATTAGCTAGTAGCTATCCATTTTTCACTCATACACTTAATTGTCTCGCCTGGTAAAATAAAGGTTTAAAAAAAAATAAAAAATCGCCATTTTGTTTATTTACGACTAACCGACGCATATTACGCTAACCGACGTATTGACGTAGTCGATGACGTCGACGACGTCGAATAATCGTAACAGCCCTAACACACACACACAGCCTACATGCATGATACACACACACAGCACACACAGCACACAGAGCACATCTCCTGGAACAACAATAGTGTGAATATTTCATCACTCTAACGTCGGACCTGAATAATCTCGCGGAGGGGTTCGGCCTTGACCTGCCTGGTGCATTAAGATACGGAGCCAGAACGCTGTCACGAGCTCGAGACGCATGACCGGACTCGCAGAGCATCCCAGCTCCGTTACCAAGGAGACACGTGCGTGGCTGCGAGCCCGCGAGCCCACAGTAGAGAAAGCGAACACCTGAAAGCTGAAGTGCTTTTTAGCTTCGCAGTGCCGAGCGTAAAAGCGTAAAAGCGTAACACCAACACGCTGATTGGCAGGTCAGAGACGACAGATCCTAAATTACCTCGCTTCATCTCTGACGAAGGTAGAATACGTTACGCCGGCTCCTCTGTTCGGGGGAAGTTAATTAGAGTCGCTGGGATGGATAGATAGAAGCACAACGTCTTAATGAGAGAGAGCGTCTTTCTCTCAACCAGGAAACAGTTTGTGAAACGGGATTGGAGAGGATGTGTTTTTTTGTTTTTTTTCTGTGTGCTTTAATTATGACTATTATTATGTATTTGTTAGTTTTCCCCCTTGCATGTCTAATTGTTTGTGGGAGCCAGCGAAGAGGAGATGTCTGATTGTCCATTTGTTTGTTCCTCTGTCAGTGTATGACTCATGCCCTGTGTGTGTGTGTGTGTGTGTGTGTGTGTGTGTGTGTGTGTGTGTGTGTGTGTGTGTGTGTGTGTGTGTGTGTGTGCGCGCGCGCTTCGGTAAGTGTGTGTGAGTGGGTGTGTGTATGTGTGTGTGTTTGCGTGTGCGCTTCGGTAAGTTTGTGTGTGTGTGTGTGTGCGTGTGCACTTCGGTGTGTGTGTGTGTGTGTGTGTGTGTGTGTGTGTGTGTGTGTGTGTGTGAGACCCATGGCACAGCAGGAGACAGTGGAGAGAGAGTGGATGGTGGTGGGTGGTGTGTGCGTGTGTATGTGTGTTTATGTGTGGGTGGGTGTGTATGTGTTTGCACATCGATGTGTGTGTGTGTGTGTGTGTGAGTGTGAGACCCACAGCACAGCAGACCAGGCCAGTGGAGACAGAGTGGAGGGTGGTGGATGGTGTATGTGTGTGTGTGTGTGTGTGTGTGTGTGTGTGTGTGTGTGTGTGTGAGTGTGAGACCCACAGCACAGCAGACCAGGCCAGTGGAGACAGAGTGGAGGGTGGTGGATGGTGTGTGTGTGTGTGTGAGACAGAGTGGAGGGTGAGGGTATTTATAGCCTACAGTGTTCTGCTGTCAGGTCTTGTTTACTGGGCCGAGGCCCGGCTGCAGAATGCTGCTGATTGGTGGGTTGAGGTCCGGCTCACTGCTGAGGAAGAGGAAGAGGAAGAGCGCTACAAAAGACCTTTTGTTCTTCTCTGTCCCTCTGTCTCTCTGTCTCTCTGTCCCTCTGTCTCTCTGTCCCTCTGTCTCTCTGTCCCTCTGTCTCTCTGTCCCTCTGTCCCTCTGTCTCTATGTCCCTCTCTCTCTCTCTCTGTCCCTCTTTCTCTGTCTCTCTGTCCCTCTGTCTCTCTGTCCCTCTGTCTCTCTGTCTCTCTGTCCCTCTGTCCCTCTGTCTCTCTGTCCCTCTGTCCCTCTGTCTCTCTGTCTCTCTGTCTCTCTGTCTCTCTGTCCCTCTCTCTCTCTCTCTCTCTCTCTGTCTCTCTGTCTCTCTGTCCCTCTCTCTCTCTCTCTCTGTCTCTCTGTCCCTCTCTCTCTCTCCCTCCCTCTCTCCCTCTCTCTGTCCCTCTCTCTCTCTGTCTCTCTGTCCCTCTCTCTCCCTCTCTCTCTGTCCATCTCTCCCTCTGTCCTTCTGTCAAGTCAGCCCACGTCTCCTGCAGATCCAGGCTCTGTTGGGTTTGATGAGTAAGAAGCTTGCACAAGACTTCAGGGTCCAGATTGGGTCCAGATTGATGTCGGGCTGGGCTGTGTTTGAGAGACGGAGTGATCATTGGTTCTCCCTTCCTCACCAAGGCTGCATGTCAGCCAGGAAGTAGCAGAGGGAGAGAGATCCGGGGCTCAAATTGGATTAGGTCCTTTCTCTAGATTAAGTTGTTCTTGCTGTGACCTCAGGAATTGTTCGATTGTTATTCAATTTGGAGAGCTGCAACGCGCTCTGGCTTATCCCCGCGGACATGGACCAGACATGCCTGCTGCCTGTGTGTGTGTGTGTGTGTGTGTGTGTGTGTGTGTGTGTGTGTGTGTTTCTCCTGCCTGTGTGTGTGTGTGTGAGTGTGTGTGTGTGTATGGGGGTGGGGGTGTGTGTGTATGGGGGTGGGGGTGGGGGTGTGTGTGTGTGTGTGTTTCTCCTGCCTGTGTGTGTGTGTGTGTGTGTGAGAGAGAGTGTGTGTAGTGTGTGCGTGTGCGTGTGTGTGTGCATCCTAGCTAGTATCTATCTCCAACACTGGCAATTCGTATCGCAAGACCAACCGACCACCACGGTTGTGACATTATTAATTCATGGTGTCATGGCTTGGGTCTGCTTTCATGCGTTTCTTCTTCATCTTCATCTTCTTCATCTTCTCCCACCTCCTCTCCTGAGCGTGGAGAAAGTCAGAATAAACCCAAAGTGCAGCAGCTATGTGCCAGAATGTTGCTAGCTGTAGCTGTCAAGCCAGATGGAGATTTTCCAATTCCCCCCCCCCCCACACACACACACACACACACATTAGAATGAAACCTCCATTACGCTGACCTGGGTTCGTGTTGCTGTGACGACTCCCTGTCAGCCTGGTACACACATAAGGATTTTCTAAATCAGATTTTTTTATCTGAGACAGACCCCACACAAGATAAACAATCTTGGATTGAACAGCCTTGGTCATATTGTGTGTGGTGTGCACCGATATTCCCATTTCAGCACCCCACATACTGTCTCTCTTAGACCAGTCTTAATCTATGTTTATGAGAATATAAAACTAGTCTAAGGCTTAGACCAGACTTAATCTATGTTTATATTATCATAAACATAGATTAAGACTGGTCTAAGCCTTAGACTACTTTTGTATTCTCATAAACATAGATTAAGACTGGTCTAAGCCTTAGACTAGTTTTATATTCTCATAAACATAGATTAAGACTGGTCTAAGCCTTAGACTAGTTTTATATTCTGATAAACGTAGATTAAGACTGGTCTAAGCCTTAAACTAGTTTTATATTCTCATAAACGTAGATTAAGACTGGTCTAAGCCTTAGACTAGTGTTATATTCTCATAAACGTAGATTAAGACTGGTCTAAGCCTTAGACTAGTTTTATATTCTCATAAACATAGATTAAGACTGGTCTAAGCCTTAGACTAGTTTTATATTCTGATAAACGTAGATTAAGACTGGTCTAAGCCTTAAACTAGTTTTATATTCTCATAAACGTAGATTAAGACTGGTCTAAGCCTTAGACTAGTTTTATATTCTCATAAACATAGATTAAGACTGGTCTAAGCCTTAGACTAGTCGTATATAAGACACACACCAGTCTTAATCTATGTTTATGCAACCGGCCCC
>NW_027662856.1:15000-18143 GCF_963989245.1 Nansenia antarctica
CAAGTTCCTGGGGGTCCACATCTCAGAGGACCTCTCTTGGACCCTTAACTCCTCTTCCCTGGTCAAAAAAAGGCACAGCAGCAGCGCCTATACTTCCTGAGGAGACTGAAGAAAAGCCCCCTGCTGTCTACCAGGATCCTGGCCAACTTCTACCGCTGCACCAGTGAGAGCATCCTCACCAACTGCGTCACAGTGTGGTACGGCGACTGCACTGTGTCCGACCGGAAGGCCCTGCAACGGGTGGTGAAAACCGCCCAGCGCATCATCGCCACCAAACTCCCTTCACATCGAGTCCCTCCAGGCAGACCGGTGTCGGCGGAGGGCGGCAAGCATCATCAAGGACGCCTCCCACCCCAGCCACGGTCTGTTTGATCCTCTACCATCTAAGAGAGTCAGGAAGTACAGGATCATCAGGTCCTGTACCAGCAGGCTGCAGAACAGCTTCTTTCACAGAGCTGTCACTCTGATAAACCACCGCCCCCCCCACACACACACACACTCTGATGAACTCAGATGACCTGGTATGGGGAGAGGGGATGATGATGCTAATGATGATGATGATGACTCAGGATCTTTGCGCTGGGTCACCTGTTTGAGCTGTGACCTAAATACTGAAATCCTGAAGTACTTCCTAGTTCCCTGGGCCACGTCAATGTGTTAATATCTCTTGAGTGATTAGCCATCAACCCTGAATTGATACAGTACTGCAGAATTAAACATTCTGAATAAAGTTTGTTTAAGGCTGTATTGATATATAAATATCAAACCAACTCTAGACTCTCACACTGTGTCAGTTGACTAGCGATGTGTCATTGATTTTCAAACAACGCGGAAATGTATTCACATCTTTCGGAAAGAAAAGTCAGAACATTAAATCGGATGCCGACATGCGGACCGGAACACAAGACCGTGTCGACATCAGACTCACTCAGCCTGCAGATTAAGAGGGGCAGTAGACTCCCAGTGAGAGACACAACTCCCCTAGCCTCTGGTCCTCTTTAAATGTCAAAAACGCTTTCCTCTCTAAATCCATCCTCCGTTGTCTTACACCCAGGATGTTAGCGGAAGGTCAGCTACCCTGCTGCTGTGAGAGCTACTGAGGGGCTTGATGAGGGGAGGAAGGGCCTTGAGAAGGGCCTTGAGAAGAGGAGGTAGGCCTTGAGAAGGGGAGGTAGGCCTTGAGAAGGGTAGGTAGGCCTTGAGAAGAGGAGGTAGGCCTTGAGAAGGGCCTTGAGAAGAGGAGGTAGGCCTTGAGAAGAGGAGGTAGGCCTTGAGAAGGGCCTTGAGAAGGATGTGTAGAACCTTGAGAAATACATGAGATGGACATGTAGGGTGAAACGAGTCTAATACCCGTAGGATAAGTACCTTTTCCCAGTGACAGTTAGGGAATCGGGCCACATTCATGTCCACCTCTCTTCTGTGGGTATGAAGGTGTGTGTGTGTGGTGTGTGTGTGTGTGTGTGTGTGTGGTGTTATGTTGCCTCAGCGCCGGAGATTACCGTATACCCATTTTCTTCTGGGAGCCGAAATGAACAAATGAAATGTCCGCCGCTACGCGTGCCGCTGCGAGACGGATGATCTGGAGCTATTCATCACGTTGACGTGTCGCGGTGCGCGTGTGCTGCCTCCGATGCATTCCTCCCTCCCTCCCTGTCTCCCTCTCTCTCTCCCTCCCTCCCTCTCTCCCTCTCTCCCTCCCTCCCTCCCCACCGTGTCAGGCGGCAGACTAACAACATGTCTACTTCCCTAGCCCGGCTGGCTGGACAGAATCGCTACTGCTAGATGTTCCCTCAGGTCCATGTCTGAGAAGAGACCTCCCCAGAATGTCAAAGACAAAGTCCCCAAAGAGAGAGAGAGAGAGAGAGAGAGAGAGAGAGAGAGAGAGAGGGGACCTCCTCCTCCTCCTCCTCCTCCGCCTCCCCCTGTCACTACTGTCATGGCAGCCTCTCTAAAGGTCCTTTCGTGTGATTGATGTCTCGACCGTTTCGCCCTCTCCTCCTCTCGTCTGTCAGATATATTGTCATTTCCATGTATGTATATATATACACTCACTCCTCTGAGCAGAGAGCTTATTCAGCAGGGAGTGTTATATATCCACTGAGTAATGGAGTGTTTTGCTGTTGTGCTGTTGTGGTAAAAACCTCATTATAATGTGTTTTACCTCTTACACGAAAAAGAGAGGCTATTCCCTCACACACACACACCCCATCCCATCTCTCTCTCTCTCTCTCTCTCTCTCTCTCTCTCTCTCTCTCTCTCTCTCTCTCTCTCTCTCTCTCTCTCTCTTGTGGGAACATACATTGTGTGTGAACCTGAAGCAGCTTTAGTATTGTAACTGTGCCAGATTGGAGATCTGGCTGACAAGCCCCTGTGTGTACCTAACACCAACACCGTGTGAGCTAAACACAGCGTTAAGGCTTTGTGGTACCCACAATAATAGAAGAACAACTTCATGGTGTAGACAGTACTGCTGACATGTACTGTACTGCTGTGGTAACTACCAGCCTGAATGTGGGAATGCCCCAACGGTCCTGTTGCCAGGTGACGGGTGTCACGTATAAAGCCTTCCCCAGATTCCGGCCGGTCGTTAAACTAGGCTCGCTAACGAACCGCCGAGACACACTATAACCGCTTCTTCGTGAGGGCGGTTGAGAAATGTCTGAGGTTTGTTTGTCTGACACTGAAGGTGTGTATTTTTTTCGGTTCAGTGTTCGACGCGCTCAAACATGACAGAGTGAAATATAGCAGAACACACACTGTTGTCGATGCTGTGAAAACTGTGTCGTTGTTGTTTTGTCACACACATGTGTTAACACTAGAACAGCCGTGCCTTTTTTACCTACTAAAAGAGCCGCCTCTCTTTACAATGCTAAGCTGCTATTCACACACAATGACTACTAGTTGGCTGCTTGTAAATTAGCCTGCTTTTAATATCCTGATTTTGAAAAATGTAAGGATACTGGGTGGTAGAACGCACACGTCTAGGAAAAGTCATGAAAGGAGGGTCCTGAGTGCAAAGATAGAACATGTTTATTTACTCGCCCCTCATGGCTGTTCTAGTGTTAATTCCCCTGCTGACCAACCTGCCGATTCTCATCTCTCACCTGTTTTTTAAATATTCATTATATTTAATATTTATTTAC
>NW_027662855.1:0-5000 GCF_963989245.1 Nansenia antarctica
CACACACACATACACACAATCACACAGAGAGGCCATCCTTTACAATCTGTCTGTTGTAATGACTCTCTGTGGAGTCTGGTGTTAAGTATTGGTCAGAGAGAAACAGAGAGAGAGAGACAGAGAGAGAAAGAGAGAGGGATAGACAGACAGACAGACATACCGAGAGACAGACAAAAACAGAGAGAGAGACAGAAACAGAGAGAGAGAGAGACAGAGACAGAAACAGAGAGAGAGAGAGAGACAGAGAGAGACAGAGAGAGAGACAGAGAGGGAGAGAGACAGAGAGAGAGAGAGACAGAGAGAGACAGAGAGAGACAGAGAGAGACAGAGAGGGAGAGAGACAGAGAGAGACAGAGAGAGAGACAGAGAGGGAGAGAGACAGAGACAGAGACAGAGAGAGACAGAGAGAGAGAGAGAGAGAGACAGAGAGAGAGAGAGAGAGAGACAGAGAGAGACACACACACACTACTCCTCTCTCCCTCTGTGTGTATCTCAGGTGAGCCCCCCCTCCCCCTCCCTGAACAGGAAACAGGAAACAGGAAACTGCTCTTCCTCCTCAGATTCTTCACATTCCTGTCTGTGACAGTCCTGACCTCCACCAGCCCTGTCTCCCACGGCAACACCAGGGCCCAGCCCTGTCTCCCACGGCAACACCAGGGCCCAGCCCTGTCTCCCACGGCAACACCAGGGCCCAGCCCTGTCTCCCACGGCAACAGGCCTAGGAAACGCTCCGCTTTACCACAGAACCGCCACGGGCCAGGGGAGGCTAGACAGGGTAGGAATCGGAGGACAGGGGGCTAAGCTACCAGCTTCCACACTATACACTACAATACCCACAATCCTTCACACTACACACTACCAGAGAGAGAGAGGGAGGGAGAGAGAGAGAGAGAGAGAGGGAGAGAGAGAAAGAGGGAGAGAGAGAGGATGAGAGAGAGAGGCATTCAGAGAGAGAGACAGAGAGAGAGAGAGAGAGAGAGAGAGACAGACAGAGAGAGAGACAGACAGACAGACAGACAGACAGACAGAGAGAGAGAGAGAGAGACAGAGAGAGAGAGAGAGAGAGACAGAGGGCCCTATTATGCACTTCATCAATAAGACGAGGCGGTAGATCTAAACTTAAGACGTGGAGGCGTGGTCAAGGCCACTTTGCTATTATGCGTGCTGTAGTGGGCACCTAAAACCCGGCGCTAAGCAAAGAAATTAGTCATGGGTGTGTTTTGGGCGTCTTCTCAATCAACCCAATCAGCGTGCCAGGTGCCATTCCCTTTAAGAACCAGCTGCGTTGAGTCATTAGCGCTATGCTATTATGGAAGTCCTAAGAAGGAGGTCAGCGCGCTTCTCTGCCTCTCCCTTCTGAAATAAAGCATTTATACTGTGACCGTAATTGACGTCTTGCCGTGGAGCCACGTGCGTGTTCATGTGTGCCCACATGTATGCGCAAACCGCGGAGGCGCACTCGTGTTTCAAAACGTGCATGAAGTCTAAACTTAAGAACTTTTCAAACCACTTCTTAGCGATAGGAGCAAAGTCAGATCGCATAATAGCAGGGGCGCCTAGTGCACTTCATTAACATATGAACACTCCCACAATGAGCAATATATGCACGGGAGTTTTACGTCTTATGTGTGGGCGCCTATCGACACCTGCATAATAGCAGTAGCGCGTATGAAGCGCATAATAAGGGTGGCGGTAGGTCTTAACCTGGCGGTGCGTCTTAATTAACACTTAAGACGGCAAGTTAAGAAGTGCATAATAGGGCCCAGAGAGAGAGAGAGAAAGAGGTAGTGTGGACCAACACACACACACACACACACACACACACACACACACACACACACACACACACATACAAATAACCTGACTGCAATACAAACGATCATTATCTGGCTCAGACACAACAACCCAGTAAACAACCGCTCAACCCTTCCATTCCAGAGAACCAGCTCAGTAATAATAATAATAATAATAATAATAATAATAATAATAATAATAATAATAATAATAATAACCTTTATTTGTATAGCGCTTTTCCTGCAAACGTTGCAGCTCAAAGTGCTCCAATCATTATATAATCATCATGTAATCATTTAAAGGCAATATTAAAAAGACTTTGACTTGAACATATTGCTGAGGTTGCATCCCTAATGTAAACTGGCAGTGAGACACAATCTGGAGCATAAAATGAGAATGCAGCCTCACCAAACCTCTTCTTTTGTACATGTGGTACACAGAGAAAACCAGCATCAGAAGACCTGAGAGCTCTATTGGGCTGATATGCTAGCAGAAGACCTGAGAGCTCTATTGGGCTGATATGCTAGCAGAAGACCTGAGAGCTCTATTGGGCTGATATGCTAGCAGAAGACCTGAGAGCTCTATTGGGCTGATATGCTAGCAGAAGACCTGAGAGCTCTATTGGGCTGATATGCTAGCAGAAGACCTGAGAGCTCTATTGGGCTGATATGCTAGCAGAAGACCTGAGAGCTCTATTGGGCTGATATGCTAGCAGAAGACCTGAGAGCTCTATTGGGCTGATATGCTAGCAGAAGACCTGAGAGCTCTATTGGGCTGATATGCTAGCAGAAGACCTGAGAGCTCTATTGGGCTGATATGCTAGCAGAAGACCTGAGAGCTCTATTGGGCTGATATGCTAGCAGAAGACCTGAGAGCTCTATTGGGCTGATATGCTAGCAGAAGACCTGAACATATTCTGGTGCTGTGCCAGTGAGAGCTTTATAAACAAGCAGAATAATAATATAATATCCTCTCTCCTTTCCAACTCACCTCATCAAAGCCACTGTCCTCTTTCCTGAATGCTTGAAGAGAGAGAGAGAGGGAAGAGGACCATTAGGCTTCTGAGAAAACACATTTCATATTTGAGAATAGATCAAAATGAGGCAAATACAAACATACACACACACACACACACACACACAGACACAGACGCACACACACTCACACACACGCACGCACGCGCATGCACAGACACAAACTCACACGCACGCACACACGCGCACACGCAGGCACGCACACATGCACGCTCGCGTGCACGCCTGCACAGACACACATTCACACTCGCACACACACAGACAGACACCCCCACACAGTCCTGTCATTGTGTCAACATGTCATATGTCGTCAGGTTTCACCCCCACACAGTCCTGTCATTGTGTCAACATGTCATATGTCGTCAGGTTTCTTCATCATTACTCCAGTGTGACAGCAGCAGTGATGAGGAGCGTTTCAGAGAGTGGGTTAGTCACCGTTTACACCCGTCACTCACCTGTCACTCACCTGTTACACACCTGTCACTCACCTGTCACACACCTGTCACACACCTGTCACTCACCTGTCACACACCTGTCACTCACCTGTCACTCACCTGTCACACACCTGTCACACACCTGTCACTCACCTGTCACACACCTGTCACTCACCTGTCACTCACCTGTCACACACCTGTCACACACCTGTCACACACCTGTCACACACCTGTCACACACCTGTCACTCACCTGTCACACACCTGTCACACACCTGTCACACACCTGTCACACACCTGTCACTCACCTGTCACTCACCTGTCACACACCTGTCACTCACCTGTCACACACCTGTCACTCACCTGTCACACACCTGTCACTCACCTGTCACACACCTGTCACACACCTGTCACACACCTGTCACACACCTGTCACTCACCTGTCACTCACCTGTCACACACCTGTCACTCACCTGTCACACACCTGTCACACACCTGTCACTCACCTGTCACTCACCTGTCACACACCTGTCACACACCTGTCACACACCTGTCACACACCTGTCACTCACCTGTCACACACCCCAAGGTAGTGGCAAATAAGGGAGTCCACACATGTGTTTAAATTATACAAATTAAGTTTTATTAGCTCAAATAATCTAAATAAACTAAATACCATATGTATAAGAATATGGATAAGAATCAGTGGTGTATGCCATGAGTGAATGGGTGTATGGATGTATGTTGTATGTGTAAGGGGTGTATGGATGTATGTTGTATGTGTAAGGGGTGTGTGGATGTATGTTGTATGTGTAAGGGGTGTATGGATGTATGTAGTATGTGTAGAGGGTGTATGGATGTATGTTGTATGTGTAAGGGGTGTATGGATGTATGTAGTATGTGTAAGGGGTGTATGTATGTATGTTGTATGTGGAAGGGGTGTGTGGATGCATGTTGTATGTGTAAGGGGTGTATGGATGTATGTTGTATGTGTAAGGGGTGTGTGGATGTATGTTGTATGTGTAAGGGGTGGATGTATGTATGTTGTATGTGTAAGGGGTGTATGGATGTATGTTGTGTCAAACTAAAAGGCCCCAAAACTTGGTACCCAGAGACCTTACCAACAACCCCAACGGAACCAAAGCAAACGAAAGGAAGAGAGAGTGAGCTGAGGACACACCCATCTTATATACACCTCCTCAGCTCCCCAAACCCAGGTGACACCATTTAGCCTGACGACCCACCCACTCTGCCCAGGCTCCCAGAGGGAGGCGTCACACACCCCTTGACCTTTAACCCTAGAACAGCCGTGGGTGGGGTCATTAACACTAGAACAGCCGTGGGTGGGGTCATTAACACTAGAGCAGCCGTGGGTGGGGTCATTAACACTAGAAGAGCCATGGGTGGGGTCATTAACACTAGAGCAGCCGTGGATGGGGTCATTAACACTAGAACAGCCGTGGGTGGGGTCATTAACACTAGAACAGCCATGGGTGGGGTCATTAACACTAGAACAGCCGTGGGTGGGGTCATTAACACTAGAACAGCCGTGGGTGGGGTCATTAACACTAGAACAGCCGTGGGTGGGGTCATTAACACTAGAACAGCCGTGGGTGGGGTCATTAACACTAGAACAGCCATGAGTCATGATGTGAGTAAAGAAAACTGTTATATCTTTGTACTCGATAACATTTCAGGACCCTCCTTTCATGACATGTCCTAGTATAAAGCTATTTTTC
>NW_027662855.1:10000-15000 GCF_963989245.1 Nansenia antarctica
GGCGCCCCCTGCCTGTATCCTCCTACACTGCCTATTTAGCTCCATTAGTTAAATAACCAGCCCCTTCCTAAATTATACAGTCCTTTTCAGCTACTCCCTGGTTACAATTGGTCCTTCGAGCCGGATCGGTAGTGTAGTGATAGCATGGCTGAGCGCAGCCAACCAGACCAGACAGTTACCCCCCCTTCTCCGCCCCCTGAGCCAGAGCCACGACCACAGAGAGTCCCGCGGTTGCCTCCGAGGTTACAGGAGTATGAGCTTGAGCTCGAAAGCTCACTGAGTGGTAGCGAGGAGCGCACTCCACGGGATACAGTGGTCGGAGAGGCCGAGGTGTCCGCCGGCGCGCGGGTGGCTAGCACTGAGACAGCCCTCGAAGAGCACCAGCCTGAGGATAAGATGGCAGAACCGCAGGGTTTTGCCGTGGAAACGGAAGAACAGGAAGGAGAGGCCCGGTCCGACAGCGCCTGCGGGCGGAAGAGGGAGGGCCTCAGCCTTAACGATCTGCCTCCCAGTACGGCGCGCTCGAGACCTAGCTCCTGCCGCTCAGTGGCTTCCTACCGGTCCAGGGCTTCCGTGGGCAGTTCTGCCTCTGGGGCGGATAGCCTGCACTCCAGAGGGAGTAGTGCCGCGCTGTCCGAATGTATGCGCCAACAGGCCGAGATGGCGTTAGAGCGGGAGCGCCAACAGGCCGAGACGGCGTTAGAGCGGGAACGACTCCAGTTCGAGCGTGAACGCCTCCAGATGGAGCGCGACCGCCTCCAGGCGGAGAGACAGCGCCAGGAGGCGCTAGAACGTGAACGCTTCCAGATGGAGCGCGACCGCCTCCAGATGGAGGGGGCGGAACGCGCGGCGGAGAGGCAGATGGCGAGAGAGCAACTGCACGCAGAGAAGATGGAGGAAATGATGCAGACCATGCGCGACGTGTGCATCAGCAGAACTCCGTCGGCCCGTAGCTCCAGAGCATCATCCGCACGGCCCTCTCGAGTGCCATCTCCTGAACCCCCCGCCGATGGCTCCATGACCCCCGCCATGACTGTCCAACTACAGGCCCAGCTGACCACCTGGAAGGAAGAGGACCAGGGACCCGACCGCTACGCGGCCCAGAGGGAGCCAGCGTCGCTGCCCGGGAGGGGAGCCATCCCCCAAGAGCGTAGCACACCCCTAGGTCCTCCAGTGCACCAAAATGCATGCAGGCCGGACACCCAGACCGTCACTCCAGCCCCGATGATCCACTACAGGATGTTCCCCCAGGTGGAGGGACCCAAGTTCCCCTTCTTCAAGGACGAGGACAGGAGCCAGTATGTGGAGCTACGCATCTGCCTAGACACGCTCTTGGACGACTCCTGCTCAGAGTCCTACAAATATGCGATTCTCCTTCAGCATGTGAGGAACCCCAGAGCCCACAACATGGTACTGGCCCATGCCTCCGCACCGACACCTTACACCAGAGCGCTCGCTGACTTGGATGCCCGCTACGGTCGTCCCTGGAACCACGCCCTTGCTGAACTGCAAGCCCTCGAACAGCAGGCCCCCATCAAGGATGACCGGGCGCTGGATGACTTCGCGCTCCGCGTGCACACCTTGGTTGGAATGCTGAAGACGCAGGGCCCAGCTGGCGCCAGCGAGATCAGCAGCACCTCCAACGTAGAGCGGCTGCTCCGCAAGATCCCACGCTTCCGGCAGGAGAGGTTCCGGCGACAGCAGCGCGTTCGTAACCCCGGGAAGTTGGGTCTGAGCATGGCTGCCTTCGCGGAGTTCCTACTGGAGGAAGTGCATGACACCAACGTAGACGCCATGGGTTACGCTGAGCCGAAGAAGGAGAGGGAGAAGGGAGACCGCTGGGACGGGCCGAGCTCGAACAGAGGACGCCCAGTAGGAGTGCTGCACACGGAGGAGGAGCCTCGGAGAGAGAGGACCACCCGACCTGAGGGAAAGGATTCCTCTCAACCCCCTCAGAAGGGACGGAGAGGTCCACCGCCATGTCCGTACTGCACCAGCGAGCACTGGTTCAATGAGTGCAGTGACTTCAACAACCTGAGTACCGAGGCCAAGCAGAGGTGGCTCGAGGAGCACAAGAGGTGCTGGAACTGTGGGCGCGACCATCTGGCGAAGAACTGCACCTTGAGGAGAAAGTGCAACCGCTGTGAGGAGGTCCACCTCCACATCCTACACGAGGTCTCCCTCGCCAGGTCCACGGAGGGCACCAGAAGCCCTAGGTCCGGTAGCGCACCGGAAGAGGCAACACCTGTCTACTACCTAGACCCAGCCCGGAGCAGCGGCTCCAAGGTCCTACTGAAGGTGGTGAAGGTCCGACTGCACCACAACAACGCTGTGTACGACACGTACGCCGTTCTAGACGACGGGTCGGAACGGACCATCCTTCTCCAGGGGCCAGCGCGCCAGTTGGGGCTCCAAGGGACTGCGGAGAAGCTGACTCTGCGCACGATACGTCGCGACCTTAAAGAGGTCACCGGGGCGAGAATCAACTTCTCTATCTCCCCGGCGGGGCGGCCGTCGGATAGACATCGGCTTCAGAATGTCTTCACCGCCGACCAGCTAGCGCTCTCCCGCTACGACTACCCCCTGGAGAGGTTACGCGCAAGATATCCCCACCTACGGCGAGTAGACCTACATCCGATAGAAGGAGCGGAGCCAACCCTTCTCATCGGCTCGGACAACGCTGAACTGATCGTGTCGCTCCGTCCTCCGCTGAGAGGACCACGAGGCTGCCCGATGGCTGTTAAGACTGCGCTTGGGTGGGCCCTCCAAGGCGCTACCGAGGGGAGAGATAGAGACGGGAGAGCTACGTCATCCCTCCATGTCCGAACCGAAGAAGCAAACCAACCAACCGGACCGCCTGGAGTGGAATCTATTGCTGCCAGTGCACCTGGAACAGTTAGTACCACAAATGGTTCACCACAGGATGACCAACCAAAGAAGAAGCCTCTGTGGACAGAGCATAAGTCTCTGGATGGGAAGACCTACTTCTACAACACAGAGACTAAACAGTCCTCAGGGGAGAAACCAGACGACCTGAAATCTCCTGCGGAGCAAATGTTGTCTAAGTGCCCGTGGAAGGAGTACAAGTCTGACACGGGAAAGCCTTACTACTACAACTCCCAGACTAAGGAGTCCCGGTGGTGGCGCTACCGTGCCATGGCGGCAACAGCTGTTGCCGAGGAACACCTGCAGGTGGCCATGCACCCTCACGTGGCCGAGGTCAGCATTGACGCACCCGTCAACTCCGTCGAGTACACGTCAGCCATGAAAGTCTCAGCCAGTATTGTAGACGCCTCCAAGGAGGAAAGGCCGGAGTTGGCGAAGAAAACGTACAAGTGGAACCCAAAAGAGGAGGCCAAGCAGGCCTTCAAAGAGCTTCTGGAGGAGAATGGTGGTTCATCCAACGCGTCATGGGAGCAAACCATGAGAATGATCATCAACGACCCACGCTACAGCGCCCTGCCCAAGCTGAGTGAGAAGAAGCAAGCGTTTAAGGCCTACAAGGCTAAGAAGGAGAAGGAACAAGCCAAGCAGCTCAGGAAGAGGAACTGGGAGGCGCTGAAGAGCATTCTGGACAACATGGCCAACGTCACCTACCGCACCACCTGGTCCGAGGCCCAGCAGTACCTGCTGGACGACCCCACCTTCGATGAGTACGAGGAGCTGCAGAACATGGACCAGGAAGACGCTCTGATCTGCTTCGAGGAGCACATCCGCGCCCTGGAGAAGGAGGAGAAGCAGAAGACTCTGCTGAGGGAGAGAGACCACTTGTCCGAAGGTGCCGTGGTACTGGTGATCGACCAGTCCCTTCCACGCGCCGCCTGGCAGACAGGCAGAGTGACCAAGGTCCTATCACCTCATACCTCACGCTGCTAGAGCAGCCTAGCCAGTGTGCCTTCTTTAGTTAACTGAAACCGAGGGTTTCATGGGGCGGCTGTTGTGAAGGCCCACAGTTTAGTGCCAGTTTAGTTTCCCCAAACCAGCCCTATTTTGCCCCAGTTATTTCTTTGTTATTTTCTATACTATTTCTGTACGTTTTATGAAGTGTATGTATTATTCTTGTAATGTTTATGCATATGTTTGATGACGTAGTATCCGGGGTGTGTCCGGGACCCGGATGCTACGTTCGGTGGTGTATATATATGAAACGGAAGTAGTCCGCGAGTCAGTGTGTGGTGAGCATCAGAACGAGAGAGACCAAATGAGAGAGAGAGTAACGCGAAGTCAATGTAAGATGGCGGATTCAGTACGACGCACACCGTGCAGAAGCTGAGGACGCCAGGAAAGCGATTATTGAGTGTACCACTGTAGCCCGTTTTAGTTGTGTTCCCGTTGGACCGCCTTGCCAGCAGCCGGCTGTTCAACGTTGGACCAAGCGAGACGCCAGCTGGACATAATCGTCGCCTCCACGAGCGGACTGCGACCGAACACTGACTCCAGCGGAGCTTCGACGCGGACCACCGGACTTGGGCCCTTCACCTCGTTGTGGACCACGAAGACGGCCCTTTCCCTCCGCGTTGCTACGTCACCCCCCCTTTCGTCGGCTAACTTCATCGACGCACATGCCATCCAACCAGGCCTCAACGCGCACCACAGCCCTGGCCTATAAGCCTGTTCAGGCCAGAGACTATCAGTGAGTGATTGAGTGCGTGTGTGGCCGGCGGGAGGGAATGTATATATGGGGATGTATACAACCGTCATGTATAATAAATGTGTTGTTCATATGTGATACCGTTACCGTGTGTTAGTTGTTTGTAAGGCTAATGCTAATGCTAGTTCCAATGCTAAATGCTAATGCTAATTACAAGGCTAATGCTAATGCTAGTTCCCATGCTAATGCTAACTATAGTAACTGCTAGTCTACCGGTTTGCTGGCGCCCCCTGCCTGTATCCTCCTACACTGCCTATTTAGCTCCATTAGTTAAATAACCAGCCCCTTCCTAAATTATACAGTCCTTTTCAGCTACTCCCTGGTTACAGTAGTAGTAGTAGTAGTAGTA
>NW_027662854.1:0-10000 GCF_963989245.1 Nansenia antarctica
GTAAGTTCGCCCTGAGAGCGCCGGAGCGCACACTGGGTTCAACGTCATAGAGCGACCCGAGTCATTTGATTGGACGAGAGGCATTCCATGAGTGCTGATCAGATTTCCATAGCGAAATTACGAACGCAGCCAATATAGTCAGCTAGCTACCTGGCCAGGTGTTTAGCAACAGTGCACGTTACGTGTGAGAGATAGATAGAATGATAGATAGATAGATAGATAGATAGATAGATAGATAGATAGATAGATAGATAGATAGATAGATAGATAGATAGATAGATAGATAGATAGATAGATAGATAGATAGATAGAAGATAGATAGATAGATAGATAGATAGATAGATAGATAGATAGATAGATAGATAGATAGATAGATAGATAGATAGATAGATAGATAGATAGATAGATAGATAGATATGGGAGGGAGGGGGAGAGACAGAGAGACATACTTTTTTTTAAAATCTTTTTTTATCTTCACACTTCACATGCTTTGGCAATGTAAATGTATGTTTCTCATGCCAATAAAGCCCTTTTTGAAAATTGAGAGAGACAGAGAGAGAGAGAGAGAGAGAGAGAGAGAGAGAGAGAGAGAGAGAGAGAGAGAGAGAGAGAGAGAGACAGAGAGAGAGAGACAGAGAGAGAGACAGAGAGAGAGAGAGAGAGAGACAGAGAGAGGGAGGGGGGGAGAGACAGAGAGAGAGAGAGAGACAGAGAGAGAGAGAGAGACAGAGAGAGGGAGGGGGGGAGAGACAGAGAGAGAGAGAGAGAGACAGAGAGAGAGAGACAGAGAGAGGGAGGGGGGGAGAGACAGAGAGAGAGAGAGACAGAGAGAGAGAGACAGAGAGAGAGAGACAGAGAGAGGGAGGGGGGAGAGACACAGAGAGAGAGAGACAGAGAGAGAGACAGAGAGAGAGAGAGAGACAGAGAGAGGGAGGGGGGGAGAGACAGAGAGAGAGAGAGAGACAGAGAGAGAGAGACAGAGAGAGAGAGACAGAGAGAGAGAGAGAGAGACAGAGAGAGAGACAGAGAGAGAGAGAGACAGAGAGAGGGAGGGGGGAGAGACAGAGAGAGAGAGAGAGACAGAGAGAGAGAGACAGAGAGAGAGAGAGAGAGACAGAGAGAGGGAGGGGGGAGAGACAGAGAGAGAGAGAGAGAGACAGAGAGAGAGAGACAGAGAGAGAGACAGAGAGAGAGACAGAGAGAGGGAGAGAGATAAACCACCTGCCAGCTGTACAGACACCAGAGACACATACTTCCCACTGATCACAAACACCAGAAAATACTTTAAAGAAATGCCATATCTGCTGGGTGAAGTAAAACAATGTGCAAACAAGCAAGATTCGTTAGCTGTTGTGACAGTAAAAGGACGGGATAAAACCACCATAACACTGTAAATAAGTTAAATAATTTCTTTATTCTTGTATATATTTAATATATTCGTTTTTGTTTTTATCTTGCTTTGGCAATGTAAACGTATGTTTCCCATGCCAATAAAGCCCTTTAAATTGAAAATGAGAGAGAGAGAGAGAGAGAGACAGAGAGAGAGACAGACACAGAGAGAGAGAGAGACAGACAGATAGACAGACAGACAGACAGACAGACGCAAAAGTTGCTAGCTACCTAGCTAGCCTGTTTCTGGTCAAACAGCTACGTTCACGTCGCTGTGTGGATGTATGATAACCTCTCACCCATTCATTGTCAACTGCCAAATTATATGGTGTGTGTGTGTGTGTGTGTGTGTGTGTGTGTGTGTGTGTGTGTGTGTGTGTGTGTGTGTGCGTGCGTGCGTGCGTGTGTGTGTGTGTGTGTGTGTGTGTGTGTGTAAACATTGTGTACCCAGTGGGCATGGTGACCTGCCCTGCACACATGAAACGCCCACAGAAAGCAGTGTGTCCCCCCCCCCCCACACACACACACACACACAACGCGGTGTCGTCCCCCCCCCCCCCTGAAAAGCCAAAGTGCAGGGCAGGGGTTGTCCCAGGTTGGGGCTGATAACAGAGATATGTTTAGCCCGTGGTGGTACAGCAGCATGCAGGACCATTACAGATAGACAGGGGAGAGATACCTGCTGCTAGCCTGCTTCATGACCTGAAGTATTACGCCTGTGTATTTAACATACAAAGTGGTCCTCTGTGGCTCAGTTGGTAGAGCACGCATGGCACTGACGACGCTTAGGTCGCGGGTTCGATTCCCGCTGGGGATCCATATATAGGCCTACTGTATATAATATATGCATTCACTGCAATGTAGGTCGCTTTGGATACAAGCGTGAGCTCTTTGGCATACAGTACCAGTCAAAAGTTTGGGGACACTTCCCCATTCAATTGAATGAATTATATAAATATAACATTAACATGGCCTTTCTCTGTGCAGGATAGAGGAGAGGAGGATGTTGCTGTATGTTATAAATATAACACTAACATGGCCTCTCTCTGTGCAGGAGGAGAGGAGAGGAGAGGAGAGGGGAGGAGAGGAGAGGAGAGGAGAGGAGAGCAGAGGAGAGGGGAGGGGAGGGGAGGAGAGGAGAGGAGAGGGGAGGGGAGGAGAGGAGAGGAGAGGAGAGGAGAGGGGAGGAGAGGAGAGGAGAGGAGAGGGGAGGGGAGGAGAGGAGAGGAGAGGGGAGGGGAGGGGAGGGGAGGAGAGGAGGATGGTGCTGTATGTTGTATAAATATACTGTAACACTAACATGGCCTCTCTCTGTGCAGGAAGAGAGGGGGAGGAGAGGAGAGGGAGAGGAGAGGAGGATGGTGCTGTATGTTATATACAGTTTAACATTAACATGGCCTTTCTCTGTGCAGGAGGAGAGGAGAGGAGGATGGCAAAGACGAGCAAGAAAGAAGAGGCAGATTACAAGAGGTTACACAGCTTCCCCCTCATCAGGGTGAGACCGTGTGTGTGTGTGTGCGTGTGTGTGTGCGTGTGCGTGTGCGTGTGCGTGTGCGTGTGCGTGTGCGTGTGAGTGTGTGTGTGGGTGCTGGTGTATTAACCAGGACCAGGAGGACAGCACACGTTACAGCTGGTTTAACATCGCTGCCCTGCCCACACCTTCTTAACCTGCCCACACCTTCTTAACCTGCCCACACCTTCTTAACCTGCCCAGTGCCCACACCTTCTTAACCTGCCCACACCTTCTTAACCTTCTTAACCTGCCCACACCTTCTTAACCTGCTCACACCTTCTTAACCTGCCCACACCTTCTTAACCTTCTTAACCTGCCCACACCTTCTTAACCTGCTCACACCTTCTTAACCTGGCTTTCATCTAGTGTTCATCTCAACTTGCACTTTTACTCCTATTTCTTGTTTTATTCTTGTTTTATTGTGTTTTATTTACTATTGTTTTTATGTTCAGATCTTGGAGTTGCATTCAATGCATGACCCTAAAGTTTGATTGATTGATTTTATATATATGTTACGGTACATGTGGGAATATGGTACATGTGGGAAAACTAGGGTTAGGGTTAGGTGCTAGGGTGACTTGGTACATGCTGGCATGTCTAACCCTAACCCTAATCCTAACCCTAACCCTAACCCTATTTTTCCCACATGTACATTTTTCCCACATGTACCGTAACATATATAAATACTTTTTAGTAACTTCACTGAACACAAGACACTGAAGGAGATCATGTGCACTATGTCTTCTTGGAGAGGGTTTAGAGTTGAACATAAACACACACACACACACACACACACACACACACACACACACACACACACACACACACACTGTCCATGAATAACATAAACCACCAGACATGCCTGTTATGTATGTGGGACTGCACCTTTAAGAGACACCGGAAGTGTGTGGAGTTACCCCCGGTTGACACGTGTTGTTGGTGTGCAAGATGGCGATGTGAGGAGATAATAAAGTGATGACTGTTACCCACGGTGCGGACAGTTATTAATCATAACATTGGCGACGAGGATTATGGATTCTCTACTCTCACCTCTTTCCCCGTTCCTCGCCCTGCCGGGCGATCCACCGGTCCCGTGGATTCGCTGGTGTGAGTCCTTCGAAACGTTCATAGTAGCCGCCGGGTTGGCCGGTGCTAGTGACCAACGAAGAAAAGCCCTGCTGATTCACTCACTGGGCAGCGAGGGACAGCGGATTTTTCGGACTCTCGGACCCGCTCCGAGATACGCGGACTGTGTGACACTGCTCAATGGACATTTTGCTGCTCCACAGAATGTAATGCTCCGGCGGATAATGTTTCGCCAACGTCGGCAGCAGACGGGTGAGTCTATCCACCATTACGTGGCTGATCTGAGGGGACTAGCCAGCCTCTGTAAATTCGGGGTGCTGGAAGACGAACTGATACGGGATCAGCTGGCTGAACACACTAATAACTCAAAGCTCAGAGACAAGTTGTTAATGATGCCAGACGACCTAACTTTAGCTAAAGCTGTGGATTTAGCATTCCAGCTCGAGTCAGCAGCAGCCTTGAAGTCACAGCTAGCGCCCACCTCCAGCTCGTTTCCCCCCAGACCCATGCTACTAACTCAAATGGTGGCACCGCCCACGGAGCCTTCCGAGTCCGGTTTCCCAGAGGACGGCCTCGATGTGAACTTTGCTGCACGCCAGGGTACGACAACACGCCGGGCCTGTGGTAATTGTGGCTCATCATCACACCAAAGCCGAGCCCCAAACTGCCCTGCCAAGGGGCAGCAGTGTCAGCGCTGTGGCAGGCAGAACCATTTTGCCCGGGTCTGCCGCTCTACCCCCACAACAGACAGTCCACGGCCACAAGGTACACCGGGACGGCCCACACAGACGACCATCCATTCAGTGACTGCCACCCCCCGACCGGCTAAGTGGTGCACTGTTGAGCTGGATGGGGTTCGCCTCCCACTGCTGGTGGATACGGGGGCCTCCAGGTCGCTCATGAACGCTGCCACGGTACGGCGGCTCTTTCCACTCCGAACGCTCACTGCCAACGCCGAGGACCTATATGGCTATGGGCGCTGCAAAATAGACATGGTGGGCACAATCGCCTTCACTGTGCGTTACGGGACTAAGGCCCTCCCCTCATTCACCTTTCAGGTGTCTCACCAGGGTTCTAACCTCATGGGTTTTGATTTGTTTTGCGAGCTGGGTTTCACCCTCATGGACAATGTTGGATCCGCCATCTTGTCTGTCGGCTCGCCGTGGGAACAACGCTGGCCTGCTCTATTCAGCGGTTTGGGCTGCCTCACCGCCTTCAACCACCAGCCCCTCCTCAAGCCCGAGGTGCATCCGGTGATACAGCCCATACGCCGCCTGCCCCTCGCCCTACGCGACGACGTCACCGCCGAGCTCCAGAAACTCTCGGATGCGGGCATCATCGAGCGTGTCGATGCCTCCCCCTGGATTTCGAACCTGGTGGTGGTAAAGAAAAAGTCAGGGGGCCTGCGTCCGTGCATCGATCTCAGGTCAGTCAACAAGGCAGTGATCCCGGACAGGTACCCGCTGCCCACGGTGGAGGAGCTGGCTGCACATTTCTACGGTTCCTCTGTGTTCTCGAAACTCGACCTTCGCCAAGGCTACCTACAGGTTCCGCTGCACCCCGACAGCCGCAACCTGACAGCTTTCGTGACGCATGGCGGGGTGTTCCGCTACACCCGCATGCCCTTCGGTCTCAGCTCAGCCCCCAGCTGTTTCCAGAAGATCATGACCACCATCTTCGCCGGCATCCCGGGCGTGGTCATCTTCCTGGACGACATAGTGGTCCATGGTGCGACACCGGACGTCCATGACGAGCGCCTGGCGAGGGTGTTGGACGTCCTCGCCAGCCACAACCTCACGCTAAATGGGGAAAAGTGCACCTTCGCCACTCCGGTCATCGAGTTCGTGGGGTTCCGCCTGACCGCCGACGGACTCAGCCCGCTACACTCTAACGTTGAGGCTGTGCTGCGCCTGCCAGAGCCGTCCTGCCCAGCTCAGCTGGCTTCGTTTCTTGGGATGACGGCCTACTACCTGCGTTTCCTTCCCCGATACTCCATGACCACCTCCCCACTGCGTGAACTATTGAAACAGGACGCGGTCTGGGAGTGGACCCCGGCCTGCTCTGCTGCTATTCACCAACTGAAGAAGCAGCTGACCTCGCCGCCGGTGCTGGCATTCTTTGACCTGGCTAGCCCCACACTCGTGACGTGTGATGCATCCAACACGGCGATCGGGGCGGTGCTGTCCCAGATCCAGGGGGGCACGGAACGCCCGGTGGCATTCGCCTCTCGGTCCCTCAACACAGCTGAACAAAAGTACTCGGTGGGGGAGCGGGAGGCGCTAGCCTGCGTCTGGGCGTGCGAGCGGTGGCATATGTATGTGTACGGGCGACACTTTACATTGCGAACTGACCACCAGGCTCTCACGGCCCTGCTCGCTACTTCAGGTTCGGGCCACAAGCCGCTGAGGATCTACCGCTGGTCGGAGAGGCTTCAACCGTATGATTTCACCACACTGTTTACCCCCGGCAGGGAAAATGTAGTGGCTGACCTGCTCTCCCGAGCCACCCCCGTCCCAGCACTCGGCGGCCCCAACCCCGGCCCGTTGCCCAACAAGGGCCCAGACGAGATGGAGTCAGAGCTCGTGCTCATGCTGCACGCCCCACTCCAGGCCACGGTTTCCCTGGAGGACCTTCAGAGCGCGTCGACAGAGGACCCCACGCTCTCCCATCTCCGCACTTACATCCGGGAGGGTTGGCCCACGAAAGTGCCGGAGGAGCTGACGCCTTTTCATCGGGTCAGGAATGAACTGACCTGCTGGAACGGTGTCTGTGTGGCCCGGGGGCTCCGCACGTTCATCCCCAGCGACCTCAGGGCGCGCGTCCTCGCCATGGCGCACGAGGGCCACCTGGGCATTGTAAAGGTGAAGCAGCGCTGCAGGGATTTGGTGTGGTGGCCGGGCATAGACCGTGATATCGAGATGATGGTGAAGGAGTGCACGGCCTGCCTGGTCAGTGGGAAGACGGGCCCGCCACCCTCACCACCCCTACAGCCCTTGCAGTGGCCACCCACGCCTTGGGAGCACATCCAGCTGGACATATGTGGCGAACTTCATGGCGTCCCACACCACCAACGTTTCCTCCTAGTGGCCTACGACCTCCACTCAAAGTGGCCAGAGGTGGTCGCCACGGGGTCCGTAACAGCTCGGGTGGTCACTGACTTCCTCTCCTCTCTGTTTGCTCGGTGGGGCAATCCAAACGCCATCACAACGGATAATGGCCCGCAGTTTGTCTCAGCGGAGTTTGCCGTCTTCGTGGAGGAAAGGGGGATCAACCACATACGAACGGCGTTCTACCACCCGGAGGCAAATGGGGGGGTCGAGCGTTTTAACCAGACTCTGAAGAATGGGGTCAGAGCACACCTGGCAGATGGCCTGCCGTTCTCAGCCGCGCTGCTCCGCACCCTGCTTCTAGGGGTGTAACGGATCACGGATAATCCGTGATCCGTTCGGATCGCCCTCCACGGTTCGGAACGCATGTGTACCGCGGATCAATAGCAAAAAAAAAAAAAAAACTTTTTTTTTTTTTTTTTTCCTAACACCAGGGGAGCCACCCCTCCTAAATGTCGTTGTTTGGTACCTGTACTGTAGCAATGACAATAAAGACCATTCATTCATTCAAATGTAACCGGTAGAAAAACAATCATGTGCGCTTTATTCTCACTCTCTGCATGTGTACTGAGTTGACAACAACATTCATTCACTCATCTCTGTCCCAATTATATCACGTCATATCACCCGCTAAGCAGCCTGGGTGATTGTGTAAACACACAAAAAAAGTACTCTGTTACTTTGCAGCAGTGATGTTATATATATGTTGTTATATATATATATATGTTGTTATATATAGATGTTATATATATATGTGATATATATATATCAGTTTTGACATCTTGAATGTTGTTTTTTTGTTTCACACATTAAAAGTGGTGTTTTTACAGAATTCAAGGAAAATGTTGTTTTTATTAAAAAAAAAATATATGTTTTGTGTTGATCCGAAAAATGATCCGATCCGTGACTCAAAATCCGTGACACGATCCGATCCGTGAGTTAGGTGATCCGTTACACCCCTACCTGCTTCACTACAGAGCAACGCCGCACTCAACTACCGGCAGCTCCCCAGCACTCCTGATGATGGGCCGTGAGCTGCAGCTCCCTCTCAATCGGCTGCGGGCCCCAGCGGTCGCCACGCCAGCAGCAGCACCCTGCCAGAGCGCCAGGGTCGCAGACGCACAGTGGCGGATGAAGCAGCGGTTCGATAGGAGACGGAGGGTGAGAATACCTCCCTTCACAGAGGGGGACTGGGTCAGGATTCGCCGCCCTAACCGGGACCACAAGCTGCTCTCGTTCTGGTCTGCGCCCATGAAGGTCACCGCTCAGCTGGGCCCAGCCTCGTTTCGCCTGGACGACGGATCACGGTGGCACGCAAGCCGGCTTCGGAAGGTGGCATCGCCTCCCATCATAGACCCAGAACAACCGCAGGGTCCAGCTGAGTTCCCACCTGAACTGGTGGAGGCCGGGGTTCGCCCAGAGGCTCGTCCGGCCCGTGCCCGGGTCAGACCAGCACACCTGAGGGACTATGCCGTGGACTGGTGAACCCAAGGGTAGGGTTTAGGGCATAGCCTGTTCAGTGGCAGAATAACCCACATGGCTATGCTGGTGACTGGCAGTCTACCCAGTTCATCAAGTTTAAAAAAAAAAAGAAAAAATAAGTTTGATAATTATAATGTTGTGTTATTCATTGTGTTCTTCTGGTTCCTGTCGGGGGGGGTAAATGTTATGTATGTGGGACTGCACCTTTAAGAGCCACCGGAAGTGTGTGGAGTTACCCCCGGTTGACACGTGTTGTTGGTGTGCAAGATGGCGATGTGAGGAGATAATAAAGTGATGACTGTTACCCACGGTGCGGACAGTTATTAATCATAACAATGCCCAACATGAAAAAGGATGAATGGATGAAAAATCCATTCCACTGGCGTGGTGGTGCTGTCTAGCTTCCATCAACACATGAGAGCCTGTGGTTTCCCAGAATTCCTTTCTTATGTGTGTGTGTGAATATATCTATCTATGTGTATTTCCTGCGTATATAATATTGTGTCCTTTTAAAATCTTGGTGTCAAACAATACTGATGTGTGTATACTGATATTTTGTAATCAGGCCACTCTAGAAAACCAGACCGTGGTTTCAAAGAGACTCCGGTGAATGTGTATATAATGGATGAATAAAACCTGTGAGTGAGTAGAAGGTGTTTGTCCTCCTCCACAGCACACAGACATGGCAGAGGAGATGAGGGTGGAGACCGTGGAGCTGTGTGTCACGGCCTGCGAGAAGTTTGCCACCAACAACGAGGTGTGTGTGTCTGTGAGTGTGTGTGTGTGTGTGTGTGTGTGTGTGTGTGTGTGTGTATGTGTGTGTGCGTGGGACTCACCTACGTGTGTGTGTGTGTGTGTGCGTGTGTGTGCATGCGTGTGCGTGCGTGTGCATGGGCCTCTACCCCTACGTGCGTGTGTGTACACGTGAGTGTCTTTCTTCATAGCGATGTTAGTAAGACTGTCTGTTTTAATCCACCCACTCCTCGCCTGTAAAACCCAGGCTTTTACTCCACCCCCTCACCCTCCGCCTGGCCGTGTACCAGCCTGTCTCACCACCCCCCCACCCCGCCCGCCCGCGTCCCAGTGTGTCCATCTGGGCAGGAACACCGCTTGGCGAGCTCTCCCCCTTCCTCCCCCTTCCTCCTCCTCCCCCTCTCCTCCTCTTCATCTCCTCTGGCTCACATACCCCCTCCTTCAGTTCCTCTCTCCATCTCTTCCTTTCCTCTCGCTTGGTTCCAACTCACTCCTAGCCCCCTCCTACCCCGGAATGAATACCAGCTCCTATCACTGAATCAACCTAGCCTCTATCACTGAATCAACCTAGCCTCTATCACTGAGTCAACCTAGCCTCTATCACTGAGTCAACCTAGCCTCTATCACTGAATCAATTCTCGTTCCCTGAAAGAATTTGATCAGCCAACCC
>NW_027662853.1:2500-12500 GCF_963989245.1 Nansenia antarctica
AGTGCATGACGACATTTAAATGCCAAGGCTAGCGTGCAGGAGGAAAACCATCGCAACATCTCCAGTCGGTTCCTCCTCTTCATCTCTCTCTCTCATCATCTCCCTCTCTTCATCCCTCTCCTCCTCTCCCCTCCTCCTCCGAGTGAGGCTGTGGGAGGTCGAAAAGAAATCGGAGGAATTAAGTCTTGCGTTTGATACCGGTTCCTCATCGCCTTCCCTGCATCACAATGAGCCCCCCCCCCCCCCGTCCTCCGATTTCTACCTCCGCCAGCCTCCCCCCCTGCCCTGCCTCTCGGTGATGTCTTGCAGAAGTGCTTGTAAAAGCCCCAGAGGGGTGAAGAGTGCTATGAAAGTAAACAGCGGAGGACTGACCTTGCCAGAGCCCGGACCGTTGACAGCGAGGCTGTTTTAAGACTTCAAGCAGCAAGGGTCAGGGCCATAAACAAGTCCCTTCTTATGCCAGGAATACACACAAGTAAGTAGAGAAAGCAAACAAGGTTTTTGGCCATGGACATAATTAATGAATTTCTCTCACAGACGAAGAGAGGGGGAGAGAAAAGAGAGAGAAGAGAGAGAAGAGAGAGAGAGAGAGAGACAGAGAGGGTTGTGTTGTGAGTTGCGGAGGGGGGGGGGACGGAGGAGAGGGAGGAGAGGGAGAGTAACTCAACTGGAGGAGGAGAGGCAATAACATCGCAGAGGACAGGGTGAAAAATTCCTCACCAGCTTATTTAAGGCCGGATATGAGTCACCTCGCCGGCATCTGTTTCTGCTTTAACACCAGGGTCAAAGGTCAACGCTCCTTGGGCTTTAAGCCGGTTGGTCAGTTCTTCTGACGGGGGAAACGTGATCAGCCTCAACCTACCTCTGGGGGTCCCCCACAGCTCCCTGCTGGGCTGGGACCCCCTCTCTCCCCCACTAAGGGAGGGCTAGCACCCCCCCTCTCACCCCCACTAAGGGAGGGCTAGTACCCCCTCTCTCCCCCACTAAGGGAGGGCTAGTACCCCCTCTCTCCCCCACTAAGGGAGGGCTAGCACCCCCCTCTCACCCCCACTAAGGGAGGGCTAGCACCCCCTGTCTCCCCCACTAAGGGAGACTAGGACCCCCTCTCTTCCCCACTAAGGGAGGCCTCCAGGACCTTTTGTCTGACCTACCCTGTTACCCTGCTATCTGACTCTACTTCATCAAAAAGTAACGGTATATGAATGGGTGGACATGAATGTGAAACTCTCAGGTTACTACAGTATCACTGGGTATACATGTACTCATGTGACTTGAAAGACTAGTTTGAGTGGGGCCCTACCAGCGATGTATGGATTCCTACCCCTCAAGATGTAACTTCAATCATCAAAACACTGTCGGACATTGCAGAAATGTGCACGTAGCGCCTTGAGATTCTTAGGGGAAACTATAGAGGGGGAATTGATATTATTAAAAGAGGTATTTTATCACTACTCAGCACATTGAGGTTTTAACTATACCTATAGTCCTTCTCCTCAAACAAAACAACACACATCGCGGCTCGATCGGGGTCTGGACCATGATGTTTCAGACGTCGATTTTTATTCTATTATAACTTTGTTTTTTTATGTTGTTGCTGCGGTTTGTGATGTGAGCTGCTGTTGTAACGCCTGAATTTCCCCTCTGGGATCAATAAAGTACCTACCTATCTAGTATCTTTCGATCTACCTATCTATCTATCATATCCTCTACTTGTGTGGATGGATGTAATGGTCGCGTACTAGCGAGAGTCTGGCTTGTTGTTGGAGAGGCCGTGGTCCAGGGAGAGTCGAGCTGCGTTGGCGGTTGTGGTGGTTGTGGTGGTGGTTGGCGGTTGTGGTTTCCCGGGTTCGGGGCGGCCCACGGAGTTTGTCTCCTCAGGGTGGCGTTTGTCATGTCGAAGAATCTTGTTATATACTCTGTGTTCCTCGCGCGGGTGATAAGTCATCGTTAAGGCTGGCCTACCTGGCAACCCAGTGATAAGGCAGCCATGTTCAATCACAGTGCCAGCTAATATTTCACATTCCATATTGTGTTTGCCTCCGGTCGGAGATCGCTGCTCCAACCCCCCCCCCCCTGCATATACACACACACACACACACATACACACACATATACACACACATACACACATACACACACACACATACACACATATACACGCACATACACACACATACACACACACACACACACACACACACACACACACACACACGCGGTCCCATGGGGGAGTACAGGGATGAGGGGCTATGTCTGGACTGTGGTAGAAGGGAGGTTACATTAACAATCCGCAGCAGAGCTGTCAGACCAGGAGACATAATGCTTCTCCTAATGCAGCTAGATAGATTGCTTAGGAACGGTAATATTGCTTAACTCTCTCTAAGTAAACACAGACAGAACACGAGCCATGTTTTATTTTTTTAATCTGTTGTAAAGTAAAAGGAGGTGAAATAACAGTGTCTATTCTGTTGTTCACGGTTCCGTGTGAACATATTCTCCTGGTAAACGCCTCTCACTCAGCTGTTTACCCGAAAAGTGTTTTCGAGTGTGGGAGCCCTGTTGTTGTTTGTAACCTTTAGCATATTCTCCATCTAAATGCCTTTCACGATAAAGCACCATTCCGCGAAATACATCACAATACAAATCACAATACATAGTATATCCACCTCAAAAAAGCTTATGATTATGAGCTGGTGGGGGGGGGGGGGGATGGGAGCGGGCGTGCAAACACACTTTCCCCTCCCTGCCTCTCCAGGAAAGACATCGATGAGAGAAGACCCCTTTGATGTGTACTTCCTGTGTACTTCCTGTCCAGCCTCCACACAGAGAGAGAGAGAGAGAGGTAGAGGCGGAAGGCTCACACACCCTTATGTAAACACTCCAACAACACACGCTTGTCTCTGTCCTGGGCTCCTCGTCTGGCTGGGACCCTCACTGCACGGCCCATCAGGAGACCCCCGTCTCCACACGGGGTTTGACCGCATCCGGAGAGAGGGAAAGAGAGGGGAGGAAGAAGCGCCAGAGAACGCCCCCCCCCCCCCCCCCCGCCCCTCACCCCTGTCCCCATTCCCACATTCCTCCAGCCCCCCCCCCGATAAGGTGTCCTCCAAACTTCCTGTTGAGCTTCCCTTTGAAAAGCGATCTGATGAGATGCATGCTGGGAAAGATGTCCTCCGGCTGTGTTTATACAGCTTTAAGAGAAGGCAGTTTAGCAGGTGCATGGCGCTGTAAGTACAACCCAAATCCACCAGTAAGAGGATTAAAAGCTAGGATGATATCTTTCTAGTAAATAACGTTTCTTGAAAAAAAAAAAAAAAAAAGTAGAAAGAAGAGAGAGAGAGAGAGAAATAATGGAGGAGAGAGAGAGAGAGCTCTCCTCTCATTCCACACCACTTCATCCTCTTTGCATGAGAAGAAACCGAGCAAATAAAGAAGAGTTTATGTGAGGTAGAAAATAAAGAAAAACACAGGTGTTAAGCCTCTCCAAACCGGGCCCGTTTAATGGGGTTCTGTTTGCAGGATGTAGAGCCCAGGATAAACAGAAACAGAGCAGAACACAACGCTACAACGCAAACAACTAAAAATCCCTCTTTCTCTCCCTCTAATCCCGGAAGCGACGCAGAGCAGGTTGAGCACACACATACACACATACACACACACACACACATACACACACACGCACACATGTGCTGTGATCTTCTTTTCCTCATACAAACTTCTCTCCCTGGTCCTCCTCCCCTTGTTGAGTCATGCGTTACCAATAAGCTGCTAGTCCATATCACATCCTAAACGAACTAAAAGACGCATCGCACAAGACGCTGTACGTATCAAAGGAGAGGAAGACACACACACACACACACACACAAATACACCATACACACACTTATACACACACACACACGCACACATGTGATACCACATTTTTTCATATCCTCCCCTTCAGCGAACAGCCGGCAGTGCTTCAACACTGTCTTCCATTAGGGGAACATATGTTGTCAATGAGGAGTTGTTAGCTTGTCCGTCGTGTTATGGCTGCCTGTGACGTTCCCGGCATGGGAAAACCCCTGTGGTCTCTGTGAAGCGCTGGATAGAGAAGTTATATCTCCTTCTCAAGGACGTGGCTGCTCCACCAAGGAGGGGGAGGCTAGCGGGAGGTAGAAATCGGAGGACGGCGGGGGGACAGGGGGACAGGGGGACGGAGGGACGGGGGGGAAGACATTGTAGTGCGTGGAATGGAAATGAGGAATGGTATCACTAGTAGCACTTGTGTCGAACACAACGGTGTGATAGCGTTCCTCGCGTTCCGTTCCGTGAGTTACAACGAGCCTCCGACGAGTCCTCCGATTTCTACCCCTCGTCAGCCTCCATTGCAGCTCATACACTACTAAAGGAGAACACCTGGACCCTATACATGGCCAAGCAATCCTGGGATCCCCTTTCTTCCTTTCTTTCTTTCTTTCTTTCTTTCTTTCTTTCATTCCTTTTTCTCCCCCCCTTTCCTCTTCTTCTTCTCCCCCTTTTTAATTTCTCAATTCCTCGGGGGCAGTCTCCGTGACTACCTGGGGGCCCCGCATGGCCACTCATGGGGAGAGAAGTGGTGGATGTTTACACCTGCTAGGCCTCACTCAAAAGCCTGGGGGTGGAGTTAGAGACGCCCCACTCACTCCACCCCTCTCCTCCCACTGGTGAAGGGGAACAATCGGCCTGCTTACGAGGGAATCAATGGCTCTCCCAGCTGGGGTCCTGGCTCGTTGAGTGGAGAGGCGCTTGTGTGTGAGTGGTGTTGTGATGAGGGTCTCTAAAACACACTCCAGGGGCACAAGTGGCTGGGTGGGGCAGCGGAACCCCTTTTACATCACAGAGTGTAACAATGAAGGCCACGATCCTGTCGGCCGTGGAGGGCAGAGGGCGGAGGGTGGAGGGTGGAGGGTGGAGGGTGGAGGGGGGGGTGTATAGTGTGGAGGAAGGAGGGTGGAGTGTGGAGGGTAGAGTATACAGTGTGGGGTGTGGAGTATACAGTGTGGAGTGTGGGGTGTGGAGTATATAGTGTGGAGGGTAGAGTGTGGAGTATAGAGTGTGGAGTGTGGAGGGTAGAGTATACAGTGTGGAGTGTGGGGTGTGGAGTATATAGTGTGGAGGGTAGAGTGTGGAGGGTAGAGTGTGGAGTGTGGAGGGTGGAGTATATAGTGTGGAGTGTGAAGGGTGGAGTATACAGTGTGAAGGGTGGAGGGTGGAGGATGAGGCTGGAGAGTAAGAGTCCTGGCTGGCCCTTTGAGGGTATAAACCTCTATAGAAGTGTCCGGACAGGACAAAAGAACCTCAGAGGTCCGGACCACTGCTAATTCTCTACCTCTCCCCTGAGGTAATCCCCCAACACAGTCAGTCTTTAGCCAAGGCTCTCCATTGTGTTCTGGTGTTCATAATCAACTAATCACCAACACATAGCGGTGCGTGGTCATTCAAAGTGTTATATACATGTTATAACGCAGTTACGTGTTTATTACCATGTTATAAAAGGTACTGGTTATCAGTTGCACAGGACCACTGAGCTTGTGTGCTAAGGTGCAATAAACAACATACAAGCCATATATTTATACAATATTTATGTACCAAGTCCTACAAAATAAATACCCGAAATGCATTATCGTAGAAGAAGAAAGGGGAATCTTTACTGTATTAATAAAAAAATAAGGAAAACCAAAATAAATGCATTCTGCCAAAAAAAAACAAAACAAAAACAGCAGTCTTATCAAACACCCATGGAGACCATTACTAATGCTTCAGTTGCAGTGGGTCTTCCTGCAGGAATTCACTTCCTATCATGTGATCACCCAGGAATTCACTTCCTACCATGTGATCGCAACTCTTCCTTGAGCCAGGGGGGCCCATTTCTAAACATCACTGCTGGGCTTTGTTATGACATTAATATTGTAGCACACAAAATAAGAGCATTTCAAAAAAATAAAATAAATGTAATTTGGAATTGACATACTCTTTTAGGCCCGAATAATGGGATGGTCAATTCAAGTTTGGCAAAACATTTTTCTCATATTTTCAATATTTTACTTAACTTAACTAAACCTTTTTTTACGATTACTTAAACAACTCAAACCCGACTGGCACATTCCTCTTGTCGCCCTCTCTGGAGTTAAATCATCCACCACGTTAGGCTTGTCTTAGAGAAACATAGTGCTCGGGGAACAGGAGTGAAAAACGGTCTGACAGTTAAAACAGACCCTATGGAAACACCCTATCAGCTCAATCAGCAGCTAATTCAACTGAACGGTTCCCTGCTACGGTACACACTCTGGGATCCCCAACACTTCCCAGGGCCTGCAGCCTCTGACAGGGTAGAGGCATATATTTCATATATAGTATGGAGGCATAATATTTCAGAGGCATGTGACACGGTCTGGTGAAAAGATCCACATGTCAGCACTTCTCAAGTCGCGCACATTTTAAGTGTTGAAAGTTTTAAGTGTCGGCTTGTAAACAAACTTACGTTTTAGGACGTGTTCAAAAGCAAGGACTGTGTGATCATCTAATTATGTGTAGTTATGTGTTCTTAGCATGTTTGATGTTCTAAACATGCAGTTAGACAGTTACATAGCAATGTTTTCTGGTTAGCTGCTAGCTAGCTGCCAACACGACGGTTGCAAACGCGTGCTTTTGATTCAGAGAGATTTTCTCAGATTCTCTATTTGAGGTGTAAGAACATTCAAATAAGCATATGTTGTTCAACTATTTTCAGATTTCAATGTATGACACATCATTTGAAAGCTTACAATCAATGCACTTTCATAATCGGTAAAACTGAAAAATGACCTTGCCCTACTTGGAGACTTCTTCACCAGTTCCTGTCAGATATATATCTCTATCAGTGGAGGCTGGTGGAGCAAGAAATCGAAGGACAAGCTCATTGTAAAGAATTTTATGGGCTGAGGAACGGTAACACTACAATGAGCACGTCCTCCGATGTCTGCCTCCACCAGCCTCCCCAGATCTCTATATTGTACTGTATGCGTCTGCGTAGAGAGTTTTATCTGTGGACATATACTGTATATATACAGGTCGATGAATGATTCATTCCGATGCAGAACTTCAGTCCCGTCTTCTTTGACGACTACCTGTCACACCCTGTGGTGACCTTTGACCCGGTAGACATACATGTAAAGGGGGAGTACTAAAAACCTCTACGTTCCGAACATCATTGTTGTTCGTCACTTTGACGGAGGAGCGTCAGAGTGAGTCGTCACTTTGATCTGAGTCATCCGCGGAGGCCCGTGCACCTTTGACCGTCCCTGTAGGCGCGTGTGATTGAGCGTCCCTATAGAAGGGAGTTCTTCTTCTTCTCTCTCTCTCTCTCTCTCTCTCTCTCTGTCTCCGTGCAAGAGCACACACTTCTCATCCCCTTCCTGTGCCCTCAGAGCCCTCCTCCGCCTCTCCACCGCCTCTCCCCTCTCCTCTCCTCTGTTTCTTCTACCTTTCAGACTGACTGGCGCGCCTCTTTCATCCGGCAGGCTTTCAAAGCCGGCCTCCTCCGTGAATACAAAACACCCCTGCCTCTTGAACTTTTCATGGCGGCTGAAAGAAACAAGAAAGTCAGAAACACACCTCTCGATGAAGACATCACAGAGAGGGTTCAGGTGTAGTTCACCTGAGTTCTAGCCTTATTCAAAGGGATTACTCTGCCCCCCCTCCCCCTCTCCCTTTCTCTCTCCTTCTCCTTCTCTCCCTCCCTCCCTCCCTACAGCTTTTAGCTTTTCTATCGACCTGAGAGCGAGAGAGAGAGAGAGAGAGAGAGAGAGAGAAAGATCCGCATTCAAAGGCAGAACTAAAAAGAAATATAAACACAACACAAGTTTTCAAGGTCCCACTAGTCTGAGAGGTTGGCTGTAAGAGAATACTAAGGGGGGGTTAAGGGTCAGAAAACCTCACGGCCGCATCCCAACAGTGTTAATTAGCGCCCTGGCCTTGTCTCCTCTCCCCTCTTGATCACTGGTAGACGGAGGATCAGGCAGATGAAAGCAGCCAGGATCTACCTACCTATGGGGTCTTCCCACCTATCGGTGATGAGAAGACAGAGGCCAGGCAGAGGGGAGGGGAGGGCCTTAAAGAGCATCAGGATGAAGACATTAATTACTGTTTCCCATGTCTCCTAATCAGTCAGTCAGGCCCTCTCTCTCTCTCTCTCTCTCTCTCTGTCGCACTCTATCTCTCCTTCTCTCCCTCTCTCTCTCTCTCTCTCTCTCTCTCTCGTTTGTACACAGACAGATAGAGAGAGAGAGAGCGAGAGAGAGAGAGAGAGAGGGACACCCCATGGTCTTGGAGATGGAAAACACAGAGTTTGGCGTCCATATGCTACACTAATTGTTTATTGACTGTTCACAGCAAGGAGGAGGATAATGAGGGTCGTTAGCTAATGTAACTAAGCAGACACACAGGTTGTCAATCTCTCAGATCCCAACAGGCACATTCCCTCTGTGTTAGCATGTCTTAGACGGAGGACAAGCGGAGCCCCTTTTCCCTGGGAAAACAGCTGGGAAAGGGATGGAAACACTTCTTTTCTGTTTTTATTATTTTTCCTCCCTCCTTCCCTCCCTCCCTCCATTCTTCTTCCTCCTCCTCCTCCTCCTCCTCCTCCCACCATTCCGTCCTTGTTTATTTTTCCTCCTTATGAGTGGATCACGTCCATCCTCTTATTAGCCGTGATGCATTCTTGTATCCCTTGTTTCTCTGTCTCTCTCTCTCTCTTTCTTGTTCTTTCTCTCATTCTCCCTCTCCCTTGAATTCTGTTTCCGTGAGAATTTTGGGGGGATGACATACAGCACACGCACATTGGTATGTGGACCTGGTGTGAAATGACAAAGTTCCAAGAACACACACGCACACACGCGCACGCACGCACGCACGCACGCACGTACGCACACACACACACACACACACACATAACCCGCCGAGGTCTAGGGTTCTGTGTGAATTGTCTAAGCCCTGGGGATGCTGTTTCAGCTGAGCAGCCCTCTGACTAACGACACACACACACACACACACACACACACACACACACACACACTTTAAGAACAACTTTAAGAGCCCTTCCTATCCTTTCGCCCCCTTCTCTCTCACTCCAGCTCTCTCCAGAGTTTATATAAGAATATGTAAATCTTCCTGCGAAGGAGTTGAGGAGAGAGTGAAGCGGGTGGGAAAAAATAGAAAACTTCATCACCCTATCAGGCCTGCATAAACATTCTCTCCTCTTTGTTTTATGTCATATCTGAAAGTCCCTGGACAGCATGTTCCGATGGCTCGATAACCCCGTGTCATTTGAAGGTCAAGGCACACATGAAATATGTCAAGAGCAACAGGCCCCAACAACTCATGTTTTCGTAGATATTTTTCGCTCTCCCTCTCTGTAAACATCATCATTTTAGAGAACTTAAAAAAAAGAAAAAATGCTGGAATGGAAAAGCAAGTCATGGTCTTTAATGCGACGAGACTCAAACAAAACCGCTGAAACTATGAATCTGATGTTGACAGACTAAAAATCCCAGTGCGGGAAAAATGCTTCGATCTGATCCAACTGTCAGGTATGTACGTAGTTCTCCCTGAGTTTACCTGGCCATATCCTTTAGCTACGTCGCAAAATACACTCAAAACCTAGCCCTTTCCGAAGCTAACGCTGGCTAGCCTCACTAGCCTCATCCGTAATGGCGGTTGACGAGTGCAGAGAGACAAGAGGTTCGCTCTACTGTAGATCAAAACAACGTCAACAAGGAAAGAGGTTCATCGCGGTTCATCTGGGTTTTTTCTTCCTCTTCTCTCTCTCTTTTTTAAGTCCGCAACACGACTGGTACAGTACTTTTCCGACTTCAAACGATTGTGAGCTATAGTCCTGGAGGCATAGTTTTTTAATAAAACACAGAGTGTGTTTGGATTTCCACCCGAGGAATGTGTATTAAGCTGGTGTCGAGAAGGTGTTGAAAAGTCAGAGGGAGACAGG
>NW_027662853.1:15000-19761 GCF_963989245.1 Nansenia antarctica
AATGCTCTTTTTTGAAAGAGGAGTTGTCATCCATTATGGATCAAGACGAGATTTGATTTTGTTTGTTATGTGCCAAGTGTCAATGTGTACAAGTCAAAGGATAGAAGCCCTTTGTGTTTCATCGCTGTTAATAAACACTGCCTTCAATATTTTATCTCTCCACCGAAGGGCCTTAGAGACAACAGTGTATTTAACACCGGGTATATCTTAGAAACACTCTCTCGCTCTCTCTCTCTCTTTACCCTCTCTCTCTTTGTGTTTGTTTGTAAACACACACACACTCGCATACACACACACACACACACACTCGCATACACACACACACACACGTCTGTGCAGCAGACCCCGTTGCCTGTAACTTATTTAATAAGGGTTCATTCTCTTGAAAGCAGTTCCACCCTCAGGAACGCCGTTTTGACTCGACTTTGTGTACGGCGATTAATAAATTAACTATTCTGTCACAATCTGAAGGAAAGATTCAATTATTCACAAATTGTGATGCATAATTCCATCAACTGTTGTTTTAAGCAGGCTATGAATAATTTTGCCATTTTACTTAAGATAATGAAAGCGGTAAATCTCATCTCTTGCGAGACGTCGAAAACGGCCTGACTGACTCTCCCCACCCTGTTATGTTAAGACGAAAACAATAGACATTTTATGCTTTAAACATAGCAACCCGTTAATCAACAGCTCTAGGTATGAATATGCATGCGGTGGTTTAGCTAACATCTCTTATCGGAATATAAATCACTCATTTATTGGCAAGCTCTCTCGTCTCTCTGCCGTGGAGAAAGGGGGGGAGGGGGGGAAGACAAGGAGGGAGGGAGGGAGGAAGGTAGGGGGGGGAGAGGAGGCCAATGACACAGACAATATGGGAGAGAAGGGGTGAGAGATATGGGGTTGTTTTGTGAGAGAGAAAAATATGTTGAGTGTGCATGTGTGCGTGCGTGGATGTGTGTGTGTGTGTGTGTGTGTGTGTGTGTGCGCGCGTGCGGGCGTGCATGTGAGTGTGTTTGTGTGTGTGTGTGTGTGTGTGTGCGCGCGTGCATGTGAGTGTGTTTGTGTGTGTCTGTGTGTGTGTGTGTGTGTGTGTGTGTCTGAAACAGAGATAGGGAGAAAAAAAAAAAAAAAGAGG
Organism: Nansenia antarctica; assembly: GCF_963989245.1. Classification (NCBI taxonomy): domain Eukaryota; kingdom Metazoa; phylum Chordata; class Actinopteri; order Argentiniformes; family Microstomatidae; genus Nansenia; species Nansenia antarctica. The sequence continues at coordinate 16,139 of NW_027662853.1, forward strand.
CTCTATTCACCTCAGCCAGCTAGCAAGTGTTTCCTCTGGCTCTTTCTCTCTTCTACTCAGACAGAGATGTGGGGGGATTGCAATAATCAGGGGAACCATCTCTCCCTCTCCCTCTCTCTCTCCCTCCCTCCCTCTCTCCCCCCCGCCCTGCCTCCCTTCCTCACGGTCCCTCCCTCTCCTTCCCCCTCTCCCCCCAGGTCCCCCCCCTCCCTCCCCCCCCCTCCCTCCCTCCCTCTCCCAGATGAGAAGAGAGCAGCAGACTTTAGTCAGGGTGCTTACCGCTCCTGTGCCATAGGGCTCTACCGAGGACTAAACCAGTGTTTGTGCTTTTCTTTGGCTTTTCGTCGGCTTTTCCTGTGTTTTTCCCCGCAGTCCTCGGTCCTGTCCCTGTCACTACACACTAACCCAATTAACAGAGAGGCCCATGGCTTGTTCAGGTCAGTGAAAGACTGCCCCCTCTTGCCTGGTCGTGCTCTCTGCTGCCCCCGGTGACCTCCCAGGGCAGCACCGTAGTCAAAACATAGCAAAGTATTTTTTGGGCCTTGCTCACTCACACTCATCTTCAGTTTCTCACACTCTCTGTCAGGATTGTCAGTATGATATAATATGGGTGGCATACTATGTGTGATAAACAAATGCAGGGAGATATGTAGACATATGTATAACACACACACACACACACACACACATATGTTGAAACATAAAACGTTGAGACATATACTCTGTTAGACTCGCAGAACAAGATAGAAAATAATCTGTGGCCCCCTAGTGTCTCTACAGTTAAACAGTCAGGCAGGGAGCAGAGACACACACACACACACACACACACACACGAGGAGTGCAGGGCATGAGAAAATAGGGTGGCTTCTGAGGCCACAAACACATCCATCAATCCCCCCCCACCCCCGTCCCCCCGTCCCCTCTCCCCGCTTTCCCTCCCTCTCTCCACCACTCTCCCTCTCTCTTTTTCTCTCTCTCGCCCCCCTCTCCCTCTCTTACACACACACATACACACGCACACACACACGCACACGTACACACACACACCACACACACACATACATGCATGTGTGTACACACACGCGCACACGCACACGCACACACACACACACACACACACACACACACACACACACACACACACACACACACACACACACACACACTTCCAACCCTGGCTGTCTCAATTAACCCATGGTTAATCTTGGACCTCCCGTAGCAACTTGTAAAAAGGAGCCAGGGAGAAGGGGAGATGCTATCTGCCAGGAAGATTACGGTGGGACAGGCAGATCAAAGGGAGCCGGACTTCGGGCACCAGCGATTAGCCGTAATTAAATAAAGTATGTCTGTTTAAACTTCATTAGCAGCTGGGCGTTTGCTCCAGCAGAGTGGGCACAACTCAACCATCCTTAATTAAAAGATAATCCACAGGATCGGCCCCTAATCTCCTTCCAAAATATGCTCTTTTTTTTTCTTCTTCCTTCTTCCTTCTTCTCTCTGTTCACCGCTAGTGCTAACGAAGGCCTGGGTGTAGCGCACACACACCGCTAGGCTATGTCAGCGGCCCTCCTCCTCTTCCTCTCCTCCTCCTCCTCCTAACCCCGGGCCTGGGGAGAGGAGGGGAGAGGTGTTGTTCACCGCTGGTGCTAACAACAGCTTGGATGTACTGTGCCACACTGCTACCACTCACAACCCTCCTCCTCCCTCCCTCTCTCCCCCTCTTCTCTCATCTCTCCTCCTCCTCCTCTCTCCCCAAACCTGGAGGTTGTTCAACACTGGCACTAAACAACAGCCTAGCTATACCCCATGACTACACTAGGCGACCCTCTCCTCCTCCTCCTCCTCCTCCTCCTCCTCCTCCTCCTCCTCCTCCTAACCCCCCGACCTGGAGATGAGAGGAAGAGAGGAAGAAGAGAGGAGTGTGGTGGGGGTGAGGGGTGGGGGTGGGGGGGGCCTGCTCCCGATAACATCAATTTAGCATGCTATTATCTCCAATAGTGGAAAACTACATTCTGGCAAAGTCTGACATAAATCTTAGAGAGCTGGGGGGACATGGAATATGCATGAGCTGAAACAGATAGGCCACTGCTGGCATATTAATATTCCTGTCACTGGAGGTTTCCCAAACTTTCAAGTCGATGACTTGAGCGAATCCAGTCTGGAGTTCTCTATAAAACAGGGGCAAAGGAATATTATACATAATTAAAGATCGACAAGCTTCTGAACTCGGAGAGAGAGAGAAAAGAGAGAAAGGGGGGAAAGAGAGAGCAGGGTTGCTGTAGATTCCATATAATTTAGATGAATCCACAGTATGGATAGAAGAGGGAATGACGATGACACGGATTAAATAGAATCACTATCACTCCTCCTCCTCCTCCTACTCCCGCTGGTTTCTCTCTCTCTCTCTTTCTCTCTCTCTCTCTCTCGCCGTTTCTTGGGGGTTAAGTTATAACGTGTTGAATGTTCAACTCTTTTCTTTTCTTCTTTTTCTCCGAACGGACCGCTTGGGCGCTCGGCTCGCCGTTCTAAGTGAACAAATACAAGCTATTTCCGAACACGCTCGCCACACGGATAACGTTCACCCTGTCAACACGAGTCAGTCAACTGTTAAGTAAAAAAAGGGGGGGGGACAGAGCGCTTGACAGTTAGACGTTTGTTTTGTATTGCAAATGAGCGTATTGATCTGTACGTGGCGATAATCACCTCGTCACGGTCCACCCTGTCTCGAAATCCCCAAAGCCCCGTATATTTTCGTCACTCGCCAAAATGTAAATGAGCAGTTTCGTTTTCTCCCACGTGTCCGTTCCGTTTTTTCTCTGACTTCCCCTCCTGGTTTCTGTCAGCGACGGCTAAGTATCCCCGCTGTCCCTTCTGCCTGTCCGTCAAACCCCGGTCCCTCCCATCCCAACCCTGTAATCATGGGTCATCTTGGAACCATCTCATTTCTTAATCTCAGCATTCGGAAATTCAGGGATTAGTCGTTCCTGTCCCTTCTGTTTATATTTATGTCTATAAATTGCTGGTTCCGGACGTAGCCAAAACAAACCCAACTAGCCCCCCCATCCTGCGTTTCCAACCCCCCCCTCCGCTCTCCCCCAACCCCCCCCTCCACATCCCCATCCACCACCCCCCCACACCCCTCCCCCGCCCCCACCCCCCCATCTACCACCCCCCCACGCCCCCCCCTCTACCCCCCACCCCAGGCCGCCCATCCCTCCCCAAACCCTGGTCGGCCCCAGATTACCTCTGGTTCATCTGAGGGGACACACACACTGTGACCCATCTCCACAGAACATCATATTAAACTCAGATGTGCGACCACACTTTCCAGACAAACATGCTCTTACTCCTTTCGCTTCGGTCGACCGGGGGAAGCAAAACAAGAGAACCCCAGAAACCCAGTCAGACTCAGGCAAACCCAGTCAAACCAAACCCAGTCAAACCCAGTCAAACTCTCTCTATCTAGACGCTGATCGTCTAGTCCCCCGCTCTGCCTCTGGTTTGACCCCGCTGGTTGTGAGAACACTGAACTGTTTTTTCTGATGGTTGGGAGGAAGGATGGAGGGATAAATGAAACTCTCTCTTTCTCTTTCTTTCTTCCCCCTTTTTCTCTCCCTCTCCCT
>NW_027662852.1:0-2500 GCF_963989245.1 Nansenia antarctica
GTCTGGTTGTCTGTGTTACTGTCTGGTTGTCTGTTTACTGTCTGGTTGTCTGTGTTACTGTCTGTTGTCTGTGTTACTGTCTGGTTGTGTGTGTTACTGTCTGGTTGTCTCTATTACTGTCTGGTTGTCTGTGTTACTGTCTGGTTGTCTCTATTACTGTCTGGTTGTCTCTGTTACTGTCTGGTTGTCTGTGTTACTGTCTGGTTGTCTGTGTTACTGTCTGGTTGTCTGTTACTGTCTGGTTGTCTGTGTTACTGTCTGGTTGTCTGTGTTACTGTCTGGTTGTCTGTTACTGTCTGGTTGTCTGTGTTACTGTCTGGTTGTCTGTGTTACTGTCTGGTTGTCTGTGTTACTGTCTGGTTGTCTTGTTACTGTCTGGTTGTCTGTGTTACTGTCTGGTTGTCTGTGTTACTGTCTGGTTGTCTGTTACTGTCTGGTTGTCTGTTACTGTCTGGTTGTCTGTGTTACTGTCTGGTTGTCTGTGTTACTGTCTGGTTGTCTGTGTTACTGTCTGGTTGTCTGTGTTACTGTCTGGTTGTCTGTGTTACTGTCTGGTTGTCTCTGTTACTGTCTGGTTGTCTGTGTTACTGTCTGGTTGTCCTCTGTTACTGTCTGGTTGTCTGTGTTACTGTCTGGTTGTCTGTGTTACTGTCTGGTTGTCTGTGTTACTGTCTGGTTGTCTCTGTTACTGTCTGGTTGTCTGTGTTACTGTCTGGTTGTCTGTGTTACTGTCTGGTTGTCTGTGTTACTGTCTGGTTGTCTCTGTTACTGTCTGGTTGTCTGTGTTACTGTCTGGTGTCTCTGTTACTGTCTGGTTGTCGTGTGTTACTGTCTGGTTGTCTGTGTTACTGTCTGGTTGTCTCTGTTACTGTCTGGTTGTCTGTGTTACTGTCTGGTTGTCTGTGTTACTGTCTGGTTGTCTGTGTTACTGTCTGGTTGTCTGTGTTACTGTCTGGTTGTCTGTGTTACTGTCTGGTTGTCTCTGTTACTGTCTGGTTGTCTGTGTTACTGTCTGGTTGTCTGTGTTACTGTCTGGTTGTCTCTGTTACTGTCTGGTTGTCTGTTACTGTCTGGTTGTCTCTGTTACTGTCTGGTTGTCTGTGTTACTGTCTGGTTGTCTGTTACTGTCTGGTTGTCTCTGTTACTGTCTGGTTGTCTCTGTTACTGTCTGGTTGTCTGTTACTGTCTGGTTGTCTCTGTTACTGTCTGGTTGTCTGTGTTACTGTCTGGTTGTCTGTTACTGTCTGGTTGTCTGTGTTACTGTCTGGTTGTCTGTGTTACTGTCTGGTTGTCTGTTACTGTCTGGTTGTCTGTGTTACTGTCTGGTTGTCTGTGTTACTGTCTGGTTGTCTGTGTTACTGTCTGGTTGTCTCTGTTACTGTCTGGTTGTCTGTGTTACTGTCTGGTTGTCTGTGTTACTGTCTGGTTGTCTGTGTTACTGTCTGGTTGTCTGTGTTACTGTCTGGTTGTCTGTGTTACTGTCTGGTTGTCTCTGTTACTGTCTGGTTGTCTGTGTTACTGTCTGGTTGTCTGTGTTACTGTCTGGTTGTCTGTGTTACTGTCTGGTTGTCTCTGTTACTGTCTGGTTGTCTGTGTTACTGTCTGGTTGTCTCTGTTACTGTCTGGTTGTCTGTGTTACTGTCTGGTTGTCTCTGTTACTGTCTGGTTGTCTGTGTTACTGTCTGGTTGTCTGTGTTACTGTCTGGTTGTCTGTTACTGTCTGGTTGTCTGTGTTACTGTCTGGTTGTCTGTGTTACTGTCTGGTTGTCTGTGTTACTGTCTGGTTGTCTGTGTTACTGTCTGGTTGTCTCTGTTACTGTCTGGTTGTCTCTGTTACTGTCTGGTTGTCTGTGTTACTGTCTGGTTGTCTGTGTTACTGTCTGGTTGTCTGTGTTACTGTCTGGTTGTCTGTTACTGTCTGGTTGTCTGTGTTACTATCTGGTTGTCTGTGTTACTGTCTGGTTGTCTGTGTTACTGTCTGGTTGTCTCTGTTACTGTCTGGTTGTCTGTGTTACTGTCTGGTTGTCTGTTACTGTCTGGTTGTCTGTGTTACTGTCTGGTTGTCTGTTACTGTCTGGTTGTCTCTGTTACTGTCTGGTTGTCTCTGTTACTGTCTGGTTGTCTGTGTTACTGTCTGGTTGTCTGTGTTACTGTCTGGTTGTCTGTGTACTGTCTGGTTGTCTGTGTTACTGTCTGGTTGTTGCCCACATTGGTCCAATTCACACTTTATATCTTAATATGTAATAGATATTATATCTACGTGTGTGTGTGTGTGTGTGTATTTTCGAGCTGTAGTAAGGATGTGCTTTTTAAGTGTGTTTTTTTTTTGTGGTTAGGATGTGCTTTTTAAGTGTGTGCGTGTATGTGTGCGTGTGCGTGCGTGTGCGCATGTGTGTGTGTGATCTTTTTAACCTCTCCCCCCTCGGTGCGTGTCTGATTAACGATGGCCATGCTAATTAAATCCATTAAGACGTTTAGCTCGGCCACATCTCCATGTTTT
>NW_027662852.1:5000-12500 GCF_963989245.1 Nansenia antarctica
TACCCCGCTAATATAAACCCCACTAATATCAACACTAAACCCTAAGCTGCCTGAGCCCCGCCGCCAGCTCCGCTCGCAACAATAATGCCTTTTTTCTCTGTAAGGAAAGCATACTAATACACTCCTGTAAGCCAACTCTGACGCTACGCTACGTACTGTATCTGGATACGCCACTCGTGCTGCACAGCGCAACAACAGCACATAAGATATACTGTATATATATATATATATATATATATATCTATATCTCTCATATGTCTGCTTTCGATCACCAAAAAACGATTAAATATAGCTTCTACAAACGTCTTCAACTTTTGGAATTTGGATGTCAACGTGTTGTAGTCGTTGATAAGGCCGCAAAATGGAGACTGGGAGTCTCAAAGACACGCATACCTTTATTGTAATGGCAGGAGGACACCGGGAAAAGGACTCGAAATGCACGACTCGGAGCCAGGCCAAAGACTTGAATCAAAAAGAATAGTCTATACTTCCAAAAAGCAGCAGGGTTCGATAGTACACAGGTTGGCAGTTGAAAAGTAGACAGAGAATCCAGAAAGGAGTAGCAGGCAAAAGACAAGGTCGAGGAAAACTAACAGATAAAAAAATAACGACAATTTAATTTTTTTCAGCAAAAATATTGTTTATTTCAGATACTGTAGTGGAAGATAATTATCCTCATTTCCAGTGAAGCAGCTGCCATCTTGTTGTTTATCCCGCCCCTTCATCACCCAGCGTTGATGACGCGGATGGTTCTGGTTACACTGGTATGAACGCGGGCTGGTTCGCCAGACAGCACCAAGGTTCTGAGGTTCCAGAACGGGAACGGCAACGGTCCCTTAGCCCTATGAGTGGTCTCTGTACCGTCGATGGCCAGCGTCCGTAGATAGAACGCTCCCACAGGACCACCAGCCCTGTGAAAAAGCCCCCAGGCCGTAGTTCTACCTGAATGTCAAACGATCAGGTTTCACTTAGTCTCTGCTGGGCTGTATACTACTGTCTATACAGTAGGCCGATAACATCGCCGATACTCTCTGTCTGCACGATGCATTTACCATGCATGCATTTACCATGCGCTTCGCCCCCTGTCGACAACACTGCATGTTCCATATTGTATACAGTTAGATGTGTGTCTGATCCGAGTGTGTACTTATTTTAAAAAACGTGTCAAAGTGCTGGATGGACGACCATACAGTATAAGGACGTGTTGCTATGTCCCAGATCACAGACACCTGACTCCGGTCCGCATCCGGTGCTGGTTACGTACGCAGACGGATGGAGAGGTGATTAAGGGGTCACGTGGATAGGTCGGGTCAGGGAGTCAGACATTCTATCACCTTCCCTGCACTAACCAGCCATGCCTCAACACTCCTGTGAAAGACGATCGGGGAATTTGTCAAATGCCACTCTGCTGATCAGTAAAAGCGTCACTAAAAGCTTTTCCACTGCAACTGGCCAGGCATGTGATATGGGGCGTCCGAGGCCGATGACTCCTGCCTTCAACGGGAGTAGTAGCAGGTGAAGGGGGGGGGGGGGGGGGGGGGGGGGGACAGGTGAGACACAGGTGAGAGCACAGGTGACGGAGAGGCTAATGGGGACAGGTGAGGTGACAGGGAGGAGATAAAGGTTAAAGGGACATGTGAGAGGGACAGGTGAGAGACAGGTGAGAGACAGGTGAGAGGGACAGGTGAGAGACAGGTGAGAGACAGGTGAGAGACAGGTGAGAGACAGGTGAGAGGGACGGGTGAGAGACAGGTGAGAGACAGGTGAGAGACAGGTGAGAGACAGGTGAGAGAGACGGGTGAGAGACAGGTGAGAGACAGGTGAGAGACAGGTGAGAGGGACAGGTGAGGTGACAGGTGAGAGACAGGTGAGAGAGACAGATTAGAGAGACTGGTGAGAGAGACAGGTGAGAGAGACAGGTGAGAGAGAGATGAGAGAGACAGGTGAGAGACAGGTGAGAGACAGGTGAGAGAGACAGGTGAGAGAGACAGGTGAGAGACAGGTGAGAGACAGGTGAGAGAGACAGGTGAGAGACAGGTGAGAGAGACAGGTGAGAGAGACAGGTGAGAGACAGGTGAGAGACAGGTGAGAGACAGGTGAGAGAGACAGGTGAGACAGGTGAGAGAGACAGGTGAGAGACATGTGAGAGAGAGAGGTGAGAGACTGGTGAGAGACAGGTGAGAGAGACAGGTGAGACAGGTGAGAGACATGTGAGAGAGAGAGGTGAGAGACAGGTGAGAGACAGGTTAGAGACAGGTGAGAGACAGGTGAGAGACAGGTGAGAGACAGGTGAGAGAGAGGTGAGAGACAGGTGAGAGAGAGGTGAGAGACAGGTGAGAGAGATGAGAGAGACAGGTGAGAGACAGGTGAGAGACAGGTGAGAGACAGGTGAGAGACAGGTGAGAGACAGGTGAGAGAGAGGTGAGAGACAGGTGAGAGGGCCAGGTGAGAGAGACAGGTGAGAGAGACAGGTGAGAGAGACAGGTGAGAGACAGGTGAGAGACAGGTGAGAGGGACAGGTGAGAGGGACAGGTGAGAGACAGGTGAGAGAGACAGGTGAGAGGGACAGGTGAGAGACAGGTGACAGAGACAGGTGGGAGAGAGACAGGTAAGAGAGACTGGTGAGAGAGACAGGTGAGGGGAACCAGGTGAAAAGTGAGCGCAGGTGAGAGCGGGGCGAGTGAGTGAATGTTGAGGGTGTCACAATCATCTTCGAAAATTCTTCTCAAGTGGAGGAGGAGGAGGCGAGAACTTATCAGCATCAAAAACACTCACTCCTCAAGGGTTTCTGAAGCAACAGCAGTGGGGGAAAAAAAAAAGAATGGTGGTAGCGAAGGAGGTAAAGAAAGAAGAAGAAGAAGAAGAAAAAAAGAAAAAGAAGGCATTTCTGAGAACTAACAAAGGGGAGCTGGCCGGGTTTCAAAGGGGCGCGTGGCGGCTAAGTAGGATGAAGCTCTTCAGAATTCATTTACATCACCCTGACAACGCCTCAGATCTCCCCGCGCCGCATTGGCTGGTTTGAGATTCCGAAAGCGGCCCTCTTTTCGCTCTCTCTCTCTCCCTCCTTTCCTCTCTCTCTCTCTCGCTCCCTCGCTCTCTCTGTCTCCGCAGTCTTCAATCAGACGTCATGAAAGTCTGCGGCTTAAGTATCCTCCAGGCAGACAGTTGTCTAGGGCTGCCTTCATCCCCAAAGGCATTTTGGGCAGACTTATTTCCCCTGCACCTTTTTCAACTCCCCCTTCCCCCCACCCCCCACCCCACCCCACTAAAGAGGCTACGAGGCGGGGATGGAAAACACAAACGTGAGGGAGATGGAGAGAGAGAGAGAACGGCGTTTGGGAGAGAGAGAGAGAGAGAGGGAGATGGAGAGAGAAGCTTTATCTGTGCTTCCACAGCGCACACTAGCCAGACACAGCGAGAGAGAGAGAGAGAGAGAGAGAGAGAGAGGGGGGGGGGGACAGAGGTTTGAAGTTTTTCTGATGTCTATAAGCGTCTTTCTAGGGGGGTTTGATCTGAAGTGCGGCGGTTTGCTTTTGACTCCGTGTGTTTTAATATTCATGGTCGGGGGTGGCCAGCGGTTTTTGGTCAACACAGGAAGCTAATTTGTGGCTGAGGTTTTTAGCCCGGGGCCGTTTTTGCTAGGGAAATGAGCTGTGAGATTATCCCAACGTATAGTTCACTCCCGCATCCGACTCCCAGACTCAGAGAAACACACCGCTTCATGCTGCTGCTGTGCTGCGTTGTGATTGTGAACAATACCTGTTCTCTCTCTGTTGTGGTGGAGAAAAGACCAATCAAATGCAGAGATCCCGTACAAACCCGGCCAAAAGACCATGAAGATGGTCAAACCCTTTGTCACCCTTTACGTTATATCGTCTTCTTTACCCAACGCCTGAGATTTTTACCGGAACCGATATGAGTCGTTGATGTAATTTGAATCCTTTTTTTTATGGTTATTTTTTTCCCACTCATATTTTTCACTTTATGTATGAATGAATGAATGAATGAATGAATGAATGAATGAATGAATGGTCTTTATTGTCATTGATATAGTACAGGTACCAAAACAACGAAATTTGGGAGTGGGGGCTCCCCTGGTGCTAGGAAAAAAAAACTAAAAACAAGAAGGGAAAAGAGCTGGTTTACATAAATAAAGGCTATGTATTGAATTGAAAACCTTTATTGTCCCCAATGGGGACATTTTGTTGTCAAACAGCTTAGTTAGGGCAGACAGAAAACATTCAATAAAATACATAAAACAGTGCAGGCTCAATAAGTAAAAAGTTCCAAGTTCCAAAGTTCCAGCTCCAGGTCTCCCCCACCCTGCAGGGCCTGGTTGTAGAGTCGGAGTGCAGCTGGAACAAAGGACTGTCCAAATATTTTTGTACTTTGACGGGGGAGAACAAATCTGTGGCTGAACTTGCTCCTCATCCCCGCCAGCTCGCAGTACATCGGGTGGGAGGGATTGGCCAGCATGGCCGCCAGTTTTTTCCCCATCCTCTGTTCTGCCACCACCTCTAGGCTGTCCAGCCCGGTCCCCACCACAGAGCTGGCCTTCTTCACCAGTTTGTTTAGCTTCGCAGCATCCCTGGCACAGATGTTTCCACCCCAGCAGGCCACGGCGAAGAACAGAACGCTGGCAACCACCGACTGATAAAACATTCGCAGCAGCTTGTTGCAGACACCGAAAGACCTCAGCCTTCTCAGGAAAAACAGTCTGCTCTGCCCTTTCCTGAGAAGAGCCTCGGTGTTGTCAGTCCAGTCCAGTTTGTTATTAATTTGTACTCCCAGGTACCTGTAGGAGTCCACCCTCTCGACTTCCACCCCCTTGATGGTGATGGGGGCTGGGGTCCTTCTCTTCCTCCTAAAATCCACCACCAACTCCTTTGTTTTGCTGGTGTTAAGCAAAAGGTAGTTGGTGTCGCACTACTGCACAAAGCTCTCCACCAGGGCCCTGTACTCCTCATCCCTGTCGTCTGTGATGTAACCGACGATAGAGGAGTCATCAGAAAACTTCTGCAGGTGGCACTGGTCGGAGCTAAACTGGAAGTCGGAGGTATAGAGGGTGAAGAGAAAGGGTGACAGAACAGTTCCCTGGGGGGCACCGGTGTTGCACACCACCACCTCAGACTGACAGCCCTGCAGTCTCACATACTGACGTCTGTCTGTGAGGTAGTTGTGGATCCAAGCCGTCAGGGAGTCCTCCACACACATCACTGCTAGTTTGTCAGCCAGCAGTGATGGCTTGATAGTGTTAAATGCACTGGAGAAGTCGAAGAACATGGTCCTCACCATGCTCTGTGGCCTCTCCAGGTGTGTGTAGGCCCTGTGCAGCATGTAAATGATGGCATCCTCCACCCCAATGCTCTCCTGGTATGCAAACTGCCGGGGGTCCAGGAAGTCCTTCACCTGGGGCTTAAGGTGTTGCAGCACTAGCCTCTCCAGGATCTTCATGACCTGTGGTGTCAGGGCGACAGGTCTGTAGTCGTTTGGGGTGCTGGGCCGTCCCTTCTTTGGCACTGGGACGATGCAAGAGGTCTTCCAGAGCTGTGGCACCCTCCTCAGTCTTAGAGATAGACTGAAGAGATGTTGGAATGTCTTCAGTCTATCTCTGAGACTGAGGAGGGTGCCACAGCTCTGGAAGACCTCTTGCATCGTACACTATCCACTATACTATACTATACAAATAAAACACTGTGCTGTACTCTATGCTATGCTATACCTATTCTAACATTTCCTATCTCTGAACCTTATGTGCCCGAGGGTTGTCATATTGCACATAGTGTTATTGCACATTCATTTAAAGTTTGCAGGTTTGAAATGTTCACAGTTGTGTTTCAGTATTGCACTTGATTTCAATCTAGTAGCTGCCATCAAATTGTCTAGATTGTCCAGGGCCTAGAACCTAGGTCTTTGCTGTGTTCAGGGCCTGAATGGCCCTGGGGTAGAAGCTGAGCTTCAGTCTGTTTGTCCTTGCGAACATGGTCCTGAACCGCCTGTCCGAGGGCAGCCGAGCAAAGTGTTCGTTCCCAGGGTGGGATGGGTCTCTGGAGATCTTGGAGGCCTTATTGGATAGAGATAGTGAAGGTAGACAGGAAAGTAAGGAGAAGAAGGGAGAGGGAGGGCATGTCAGCAGGGCATGGGCCGGTTTCGAACCCATGCCGACATGGGCATATGTGCGCACTGTAGACCACGGTGCTAGACCACCGGACCACCCCAGGCCATGACATAATGTGAATCTTAAGCAAAATCCTAAACTGAGTTTGTGATTGGTCGGCAGGTCCACGGCAGGAGTGTCAGTCTGTTCCTGGACGGCCTGGAGGAGGACGGCACGCCCTTTGACACGCGACCTTTGACCCGCCGGATGTCCGACGTCAGAGAGGACACCTCCATGCGGATCGGACTGAGCTCTGACGGTAAGGGTTCTGATGGTCCCATGGTACCACACAGCGTCATACACGATACGCAGGCCTACCTAAATGGTAAATGGACTAACTTGTATAGCGCCTTATTCCAAAGCGCTTTACAACGGCCTCTCATTCACCCATTCACACACTTTGATTGAACTGCCGACCTTGCTATCATTAGACACCGGCTCTACCTCCTGAGCCACAGTTGCCCCACCTACGTATAGTACACCAACACTTCACTTGTCTATGGACTTACCTCAGTGTAACACAGGGGAGGCTGATGGAGGCAGACATCGGAGGAGGGGCTCATTGGAATGCATGGTACGGTGGAATGAGGAACGGTATCAAACACAATGAGCCCACAGTGAGCCTGTCCAGCGATCTTTCTACCTCCCACAGCCTCCAGTGGTCAAGAACAGCTTCCAGTGGTCTAGAACAGCCTAGTACAGCCTAGTCCAGCCTCCAGTGGTCTAGAACAGCCTAGTACAGCCTAGTACAGTCTAGCACAGCCTCCAGTGGTCTAGAACAGCCTAGTACAGTCTAGAACAGCCTCCAGTGGTCTAGAACAGCCTAGTACAGTCTAGCACAGCCTCCAGTGGTCTAGCACAGCCTCCAGTAGTCTAGTACAGCCTCCATTGGTCTAGCACAGCCTCCAGTGGTCTAGCACAGCCTCCAGTAGTCTAGTACAGCCTCCAGTGGTCTAGCACAGCCTCCAGCGGTCTAGTACAGTCTAGCACAGCCTCCAGTGGTCTAGTACAGTCTAGTATAGCCTCCAGCGGTCTAGTACAGTCTAGCACAGCCTCCAGTGGTCTAGAACAGTCTAGAACAGCCTCCAGTGGTCTAGTAGTCGTAGGGACATAAACAGATCTAATCGTACTGTAGGAATGCAACATTAGCTGTAAGAAATGTGTAGGTGGAACATTTTACATTTACATTTTTCTGCCATTTTAGCAGACACCTTATTCCAGACCAAACCACCATAGGGGGTTTCATACACGTGATGGAGGAAGGCGTCGCCAAAGACATTGTGAACCGTGTTCGATATTGTTCACCTTGTCAGGGGGTGCTTCAGACACGGCTCCCCCCCAGG
>NW_027662851.1:0-7500 GCF_963989245.1 Nansenia antarctica
GGGAGAGGAGAGAGAGAGAGGCCCAAACACAACAACAACAGCCTGCATCATGTGACCAGTTCACTTGTAGTGTTTGTGTGTCCCTGGTCGTCACATAGAACAGTGTCAACAACAACACCAAGACACGGTCTCACACCCTGCGTCATGTGACTGGTTGACTGGTTGTGTCTGTGTGTCTTTGGTAGTCACATAGAACAGTTTCTACATGTCTAGATGTGTTGTGAACACGTATAGTGAAGGAATGTCTGCAGACACACGTAGAAAGAGAGTTAAACGTGTAGTACATTCACTTCTGGGGTGTTTTCTTATTCAATAATGACTGCTGTCTGTCTCTCTCTGTCTCTGTCTCTCCCTGTCTGTCTCTCTGTCTCTCCCTGTCTGTCTGTCTGTCTGTCTCGCCCTGTCTGTCTGTCTTTATCTCTCCCTGTCTGTCTCTCTCTGTCGCTGTCTGTCAGTCTGTCTGTCTCTCTCTGTCTCTCCCTGTCTCTCCCTGTCTGTCTCTCTGTCTCTCCTTGTCTGTCTGTCTCTCCCTGTCTGTCTGTCTGTCTGTCTCACCCTGTCTGTCTGTCTTTATCTCTCTGTCTGTCTGTCTGTCTCTGTCTGTCTCTCCCTGTCTGTCTCTCTCTGTCTGTCCCTATCTGTCTGTCTGTCTCCCTGTCTGTCTCTATCTCTCCCTGTCTGTCTGTCTATCTGTCTGTCTGTCTGTCTCCCTGTCTGTCTCTCTCTCCCTGTCTCTGTCCTTGCCTGTGCCTGTCTGTCTCTCCTTGCCTCTCTCCCTGTCTGTCTGTCTCTCCTTGCCTGTCTGTCTGTCTGTCTCTCCCTGTCTGTCTGTCCTTGCCTGTCTGTCTCTCCTTGTCTGTCTGTCTGTCTCTGTCTCTGTCTCTGTCTCTCCCTCCCTCCCTCCCTCCCTCCCTGTCTGTCTGTCTGTCTGTCTGTCTGTCTGTCTGTCTGTCTGTCCTTGCCTGTGCCTGTCTGTCTCTGCTAAACAAGGTAGCCTGAGTCTAGTTAAAGTTAATAGCTTTATACAAGCTTGGGGGCGGGCCGGCCAACAGCAATAAAAACACAGCAAATTATATCAGCCAGGCACCAAGGAGCTGTTCCTGCCCTGTGAGCACTCCTGCATCCAGGAGAGAGACTGATGAGTCACGTATCTGAATGAAACTTTAACACTAGAACAGCCATGAGGGGTCATTAACACTAGAACAGCCATGAGGGGTCATTAACACTAGAACAGCCATGAGGAGTCATTAACACCAGAACAGCCATGAGGGGTCATTTGTGAGTAAAGAAATTTGTTATATCTTTGCACTCGCTCAAATTTCAGGACCCTCCTTTGATGACTTTTCCTAGATATGTGCGTTCTACCACCCAGTATCCTTACATTTTCTAAATCACATCAGGATAAGCTAGTATGAAGCTATTTTTGCTGTTTTTCTGTGTAGGAGGCAGGATAATTTACAAGTGGTCGTTGTGTGTAAGTAGCAGCTTCCCATTGGAAAGACTGTGGTCGTTTGACCCCCGAGGCGGCTCTTATAGTAGGTATCATAGACACGGCTGTTCTGGTGTTAAGAGTTCAAATGTGTCACAGCATTCAACCTGATGTACAGAGTCTTAAGCCCATTGAAGGAGGGATTTGTCCTCAGCTGTAGAGAGACTCAGGGTGAATCACAGAGCTCACAGGTAGTCTACGGTTATGTAAAGCCCTTTCAAAGAACAGACCTACCCTCCAATTTTCCAAGAACCGACATGCCTGCATGCATGACAATTAGCAGTACCAACAACCGTGATGTCAGGTTGACATTTGGTGCATCACTGCCGTTTATGACCCATAAGCCATTAGGAACATTTCATGAATTCTAACACAGTCCCGCTGGTGTTTCCACAGAGGCAGAGAGAGGCGGCCACTTAGGATGGGGATGAGATGGAAAGTGTCCTAGCCAGCCCCCCCCCCCCCCCCCCTGGCTCCCCCCCCCCCCACACACACCGTCTCTGTGGTTAATGGGCTCTTTTCAAAATGGCTATCCACTTCAAAGCCACTTATTTTTCTACAGAAGGAAATATTTCAAAAAGGTAATTAGAAAGAGATGCAGCTCTACTCTAACCAAGGACCCTGTGTGGTGTGTGAGCCTGGGGGGGGGGGGGGCCTGGGGAGGGGGGGGGGGGGGTCGCTCTGCACCCTGTCCCACATACCTGGCCCCCACCTCTGCCAACCACAGTGCAGAGACGCTGCCAAGCTCTGTAAATATTTAGGGTCACCAGTCACCCGATGGAAAACCAAAGCCCAGATTTAAAAGTGTGTCAATGTGTGTGTCTGTGTGTGTGTCTGTGTGTGTGTGTGTGTGTGTGTGTGTGTGTGTGTGTGTGTGTGTGTGTGTGTGTGTGTGTGACAGGAGGCAGAAAACCGTTATCTGTCTGATGTGGACGCCTCGGCACTCTGGGCCCCACATTAATCACTGCCTCCAGTGTGTGTGTGTGTGTGTGTGTGTGTGTGTGTGTGTGTGTATCACTGCCTTCAGTCAACGTAAACAACAGGACCCAGAGCCCAGGAGAACCCACCCCCTGGTCTACCCTCTCCTCTCCTCCTCTCCTCCTCTCCCCTTCTCTCTCCTCTAATCTCCTCCTCTCCCCTTCTCTCTCCTCTCATCTCCTCCTATTTCTCCTCCTCTCCTACTCTCTCCTCTTCTCTCCTTCTCTCCTCTCTCCTCTCATCTCCTCATCTCATCTCCTCCTCCTCTCCTCTCCTCTCTCCTACTCTCTCCTCTCCTACTCTCTCCTCTCCCCTCTCCTCCTCTCCTTTCTCCTGCTCTCCTCTCCTTTCTCCTCCTCTCCTCTCCTCTCCCCTCTCCTCCTCTCCCCTCTCCACCTCCTCTCTCTCCTTCTCTCCCCTCTCCACCTCCTCTCTCCCCTCCCCCCACTCCTCCTCTCCTCTCTCCTCCTCTCTCCTTTCTCCTCCTCCCCTCTCCTCCTCTCCTTCTCTCTCCTCCTCTCTCCTCTCTCCCCTCCTCTTCTCTTCTCTCCTTCTCTCTCCCCCTATCCTCCTCTCCCCCTCTCCTCCTCTCCCACTCTCCTCCTCCTCTCCCCTCACTCTCTAAACTGTGGAATGAACAGAGATCTTGTGTGTTAGCGAGTGCGGCTAGCTACACAGGGTACATTAGGGCGGCTAGCTACACAGGGTACATTAGGGCGGCTAGCTACAGGGTACATTAGGGCGGCTAGCTACACAGGGTACATTAGCGTGGCTAGCTACACAGGGTACATTAGGGCGGCTAGCTACAGGGTACATTAGGGCGGCTAGCTACAGGGTACATTAGGGCGGCTAGCTACACAGGGTACATTAGCGTGGCTAGCTACACAGGGTACATTAGGGCGGCTAGCTACAGGGTACATTAGGGCGGCTAGCTACAGGGTACATTAGGGCGGCTAGCTACACAGGGTACATTAGCGTGGCTAGCTACACAGGGTACATTAGGGCGGCTAGCTACAGCGTACATTAGGGCGGCTAGCTACACAGGGTACATTAGGGCGGCTAGCTACAGGGTACATTAGGGCGGCTAGCTACACAGGGTACATTAGGGCGGCTAGCTACACAGGGTACATTAGGGCGGCTAGCTACACAGGGTACATTAGGGCGGCTAGCTACACAGGGTACATTAGGGCGGCTAGCTACACAGGGTACATTAGGGCGGCTAGCTACACAGGGTACATTAGGGCGGCTAGCTACACAGGGTACATTAGGGCGGCTAGCTACACAGGGTACATTTAGGGGGCTGTGAAAGCGCCTCAGAGACCTGGCCTGACCGCCTGAGAGGCCCGGCGCTGAAAGGGAAACTTGTCTGACACACCGGGGATAAATATAACTTTGTGTGTGTGTGTGTGTGTGTGTGTGTGTGTGTGCATGTGTGTGGATGTGACTGTATGTGTGTGTGTGTGTGTGTGTGTGTCTGCGTGTTACTGTGTGTGTGTGTGTGTGTGTGTGTGTGTGTGTGTGTGTGTGTGGCTGTGTGCATGTGTGTGTGTGTGTGTGTGTGTGTGTGTGTGTGTGTGTGTGTGTGTGTGTGTGTGTGTGTGTGTGTGTGTGTGTGTGTGGGCTACGGTTGGTGTTCAGCTGAGGAACATAGGAGCAGAACTCTCCAGGACCTGAGTAGCGCCGTGGGTACAGGAGACACGAGAGACAGGAGTCACTCCTGCCATTACATCACACGGAGGAGCGGTGGTGAATGGGGAGGTTTGAACTGAATAATAAACGGAATAATTTGTGACAGAAGCTGGTGAAAGAAGCCAGGAACAAGTCAGCAACCAATCGAATTGTTCAGACTTTTATTCAGAAAAATGCTAATGTTAATGAATTTCAACAATGTTGAAAATCACAGCACAAACTCGCTAGTCGAGCCAGAATACTGCAACAACGCAATGGATTGGGTGAGTAATCCCCACTGCTACCTAGTTAACTAGAACACTACTTTACATTGTTACCTAGTTAACTAGAACACTACTTTACATTGTTACCTAGTTAACTACAACACTACTTTACATTGTTACCTAGTTAACTAGAACACTACTTTACATTGTTACCTAGTTAACTACAACACTACTGTACATTGTTACCTAGTTAACTAGAACACTACTTTACATTGTTACCTAGTTAACTAGAACACTACTTTACATTGTTACCTAGTTAACTACAACACTACTTTACATTGTTACCTAGTTAACTACAACACTACTTTACATTGTTACCTAGTTAACTACAACACTACTTTACATTGTTACCTAGTTAACTAGAACACTACTTTACATTGTTACCTAGTTAACTAGAACACTACTTTACATTGTTACCTAGTTAACTACAACACTACTTTACATTGTTACCTAGTTAACTAGAACACTACTTTACATTGTTACCTAGTTAACTACAACACTACTTTACTATTGTTAGCAGGCTCACAGAACAAGCTGTGTTAGTCGACTAGCGATGTGTCGTTGATTTTCAACAACGTTGAACTTAATTTACATTTTTCTGAATAAAAGTTTGAACCAAACATTTGATCGTCTGTCGATTTGTTCTCTGGTGACACACTCTTATTGTATTTCAGTCTATCATCAAACATCCTAGTTCGGTGCGATGTGCGGTATGCTAGCATGCTAGTACGCTAGCTAGCCTTCCCTCACCTTCTCTAGCAGAGTGAATGTGCGGTATGCTAGCATGCTAGTACGCTAGCTAGCCTCCCCTCACCTCCTCCAGCAGAGTGAAAGGAGGCATTCAGTCTCTCAGCGCGACAGAGGCTGTTTGTCCTCTGTAGTCAGACCCTGACCTGACCACACCCTGGTTCTCTCACCCTGACCCTGGCATGACCCCCCCCTCCACCCCCCCATCCCCCATCCCGCCCTACACCACCCCCTCCCACCCCCCACCCCCCCACACACACACACACACACGCACACACACACCCTCCATCAACCCCTCACTCAAGGACCAGCCATTACTGTACCGTTGTGTAAGTGTCTACTTACACCCCTCCACAGAGGGAGAGAGCCTTACCCCCCCCTCCCTCCCACCCCCAGAGAGACCTTCCATATGCTGTGTGTGAGTTGGCATGGAGGGATCTAAAGTGAGTGTGTTGTTGAGTTGTGCAGCAGCAGCAGGCGAGGTCTCTCTCTAAGGTTTAACTCTCTCTCTCTCTCTCTGGAAGCCCACTATATAATTTTCTCTCTAAGTCTCCAACCAGAGTCTCTATTTTTTTCCAACCACTAATTAATTATAATTCAGCAGTTTGATGCAGTCAGGCCAAAGGAATGCTGGAGCCTGCAAGTCGAGTTTTGGAGAGGAGGGAGGGAGGGAGGGAGGGAGGAGGGAGGAGGGAGGGGCTATACAGAGGCTTGTGGTTGTGCTCTACCCTATAGCCAATCAGAGAGGGCCGTTCCAGGACCGAACCCTTCTGCTGCTGAGGTGAGGAGGACAGCTCTGTCGCTGAACACAGACCTGTGTGTGTGTGTGTGTGTGTGTGTGTGTGTGTGTGTGTGTGTGTGTGTGTGTGTGGGTGTGGGTGTGTGTGTGTGGCTGTGTGGCTGTGTGGGTGTGTGATTGTATGTGTGTGGCTGTGTGTGTGTGTGTGTGTGTGTGTGTGTGTGTGTGTGTGTGTGTGTGTGCGCGTGTACATGTGTGCATCTGTGTGTGTGTGTGTGTGGCTGCGTGGCTGTGTGATTGTATGTGTGTGGCTGTATGTGTGTGTGTGTCTGTGTGTGCGCGTGCGTGGCTGTGTGGGTGTGTGATTGTATGTGTGTGTGTGTGTGGGTGTGTGTGTGTGTGTGGCTGTGTGTGTGGCTGTGTGTGTGTGTGTGTCTGTGTGTGTGTGTGTGTGTGTGTGTGTGTGTGTGGCTGTGTGTGTGTGTGTGTGTGTGTGTGTGTGTGTGTGTGTGTGGCTGTGTGTGTGTGTCTACATGGGTGGTCTCTACTGTCAAGTTGGTCTACTTGTTCACGTCATCACCACTGTGTCTGTGTCGAATCCACACACACACACACACACACACACACACACCCACGGTGGGGGGTGGATTTATAGGGGGTTGAGTTTAAAGACGTGTTACAGACGTTGTTTTCAGTCAGAAGCATCAGTTTCAGCGCAGTTAGCTGCTGTTAGCCTGCTAGCTTCTAGAACATTCTGACTGAGTCTGTCTTGTTTGGGGGAAAGAACAACAAAACAAGTCTCACCACGGGGCTTCTCTCTCTCTCTCTCTCTCTCTCTCTCTCTCTCTCTCTCTCTCTAAGCTAAACTCTCTCTCTCTCTCTCTCTAAGCTAAACTCTCTCTCTCTCTCTCTAAGCTAAACTCTCTCTCTCTCTCTCTCTAAGCTAAACTCTCTCTCTCTCTCTAAGCTAAACTCTCTCTCTCTCTCTCTCTCTCTCTCTCTCTCTCTCTCTCTCTCTAAGCTAAACTCTCTCTCTACGCCACACAGACTTGAGTCATGCAAATGCAAATATTAGTGTGATTGTGAAGTGTGTTTAACAAGACGCCGGGAGAGTTTAGCTTCGCCTCTCTTCTGCATTGTGTTGAAAAGAGTAAACTGCTGCTGGGAGGAGAAACCAGACAACAGCAGATGTGACCGAACCCCCCCGCACACACACACACACACCACCCCCCCCCCCCCCCCCCCACAACGAAGAATGTCAGACGCCAATGAGAGGGTAGTCCGGTAAATACAGGATGATGTTCTGGTCAGGCCCAGCCGAAGCCTTACGGTAACACAGCCCCGCTGCCCGCTTATAGAACACCAACCAGAATAACACTGCCCACACACACACACACACAGATGCAGAGACACACACACACACAGCCAGGCGCGCACACACACACACACACACACACACACGGCCAGACACACACACCACACACACACGGCCAGACACACACACACACACAGCCAGACACACACACTTGCGCAAGACAACACATAGTTTGTATTTAAGAATATCCTTTATGAAGGAGGAGGCTGACAAACAAAAC
>NW_027662851.1:12500-25000 GCF_963989245.1 Nansenia antarctica
GGTGAGGGGGTGGTGGTTGTGGGGTGGGGGGGGTTAATTTGTCTCTCTCAGTCTGCTGTCTGGTAGTGTGTGTTAATCGCTCAGACGCCACACTAACAATTTTACAATAATAACGGACTTGTTTAATTGAAATAAATTGCTGTCATTATGCAGTGAAGGCTGCCAGTCGTACCGCAGGGGGGGGGGGGGGGGCAGGGAGAGGGGGGGGGGGCTCAGAGGGGAGGGAGGGGGTCAGCTGGGACTGCGCTCGCCGCGCGCTGCAGTAAAACCATAAGTGCCACTGTTGGAGTTTATAGAGCTGGGGAGGCTGGGGGCTGCTGGGAGTTTATAACACCAGAACAGCCGCGCCTTTTTCACCTACTATAAGAGCCAAATGACCATAGTCTTTACAATGGGAAGCTGCTACTTACACACAATGACCACTAGTTGGCGCGGCTTGTAAATTAGCCTGCCTCCTACACAGAAAAACTGCAAAATAGCTTCATACTAGCGTATCCTGATGTGATTTAGAAAATGTAAGGATACTGGGTGGTAGAACGCACATATCTAGGAGAAGTCATGAAAGCAGGGTCCTGAAATTTGATCGAGTGCAAAGATATTAAAAGAAATTACTCACAGGGGCTGGGGCAGATCTGGGGGCTGGGGGCTGGGGGGGGCAGACCTCGTACTGGGGGGGGGGGGCTGGGGGGGCAGACCTGGTACTGGGGCAGACAGCTGGATCTCTGCTCTGGATGGATAAACAATGACTGGGCAGCTTCCAGCTCCGCTCTCCAAGACAAACTAAGGAGCTGCTTGTTTACAGCTGCTGGTTTATAACATTCCTCCCTGCCAGCAGACATGTTTACTGGTTACTTTCACTGTGTGTGTCGTTAACTTGAAAATAGATATGTATAATAGATATGTATAATAGATATGTATAATAGATATGTATAATAGATATGTATAATAGATCGTATCAGAACATTCAGGTCAGTAGCTGTCTGACTCTGCACGCTTGTGCAACCATGGTGGTTGAGGTGAGGGCCTGACCGCAGAACAGACCACAGAACAGACCCCAGAACAGACCCCAGAACAGACCCCAGAACTGACCCCAGAACAGACCCCAGAACAGACCACAGAACAGACCACAGAACAGACCCCAGAACAGACCCAGAACAGACTCCTGAACAGACCCCAGAACAGACCCCAGAACAGACCCCAGAACAGACTCCTGAACAGACCCCAGAACAGACCCCAGAACTGACCCCAGAACAGACCCCAGAACAGACCCAGAACAGACTCCTGAACAGACCCCAGAACAGACCACAGAACAGACCACAGAACTGACCCCAGAACTGACCCAGAACAGACCACAGAACAGACCCCAGAACAGACCACAGAACTGACCCCAGAACAGACCACAGAACAGACCACAGAACTGACCTCAGAACAGACCCAGAACTGACCACAGAACAGACCCAGAACTGACCCCAGAACTGACCCCAGAACAGACCCAGAACTGACCCAGAACTGACCCCAGAACAGACCCCAGAACAGACCACAGAACAGACCCCAGAACTGACCCCAGAACTGACCCCAGAACAGACCCAGAACAGACTCCTGAACAGACTCCTGAACAGACCCAGAACAGACCCCAGAACAGACCCCAGAACAGACCACAGAACAGACCCCAGAACTGACCCCAGAACTGCCCCAGAACAGACCCAGAACTGACCCAGAACTGACCCAGAACAGACCCCAGAACTGACCACAGAACTGACCCCAGAACTGACCACAGAACAGACCCCAGAACAGACCCCAGAACTGACCCCAGAACTGACCCAGAACAGACCCCAGAACTGACCACAGAACTGACCACAGAACAGACCCCAGAACTGACCACAGAACAGACCCCAGAACAGACCCCAGAACTGACCCCAGAACTGACCCAGAACAGACCCCAGAACAGACCACAGAACTGACCCCAGAACTGACCCCAGAACTGACCCAGAACAGACCCCAGAACTGACCCCAGAACTGACCCAGAACAGACCCCAGAACTGACCACAGAACTGACCCCAGAACTGACCCCAGAACTGACCCAGAACAGACCCCAGAACTGACCCCAGAACTGACCCAGAACTGACCCCAGAACAGACCACAGAACAGACCCCAGAACAGACCCCAGAACTGACCCCAGAACAGACCTCAGAACAGGGGCTATGGAGAGAGAACAGTTCTACATGTTATAAGTTATATATGAGTTATTACATGTAGGTTATATATGAGTTATATATTACATGTAGGTTATATATGAGTTATATATTACATGTAGGTTATATATGAGTTATATATTACATATAGGTTATATACGAGTTATATATTACATATAGGTTATATATGAGTTATATATTACATGTAGGTTATATATGAGTTATATATTACATATAGGTTATATATGAGTTATATATTACATATAGGTTATATATGAGTTATATATTACATGTAGGTTATGTATGAGTTATATATTACATGTAGGTTATGTATGAGTTATATATTACATGTAGGTTATGTATGAGTTATATATTACATGTAGGTTATATATGAGTTATATATTACATGTAGGTTATATATGAGTTAAATATTACATGTAGGTTATATATGAGTTATATATTACATGTAGGTTATATATGAGTTAAATATTACATGTACATACTCTAACACATACTCCAACACATACTCTAACACATACTCCAACACATACTCCAACATTTACACATACTCTAACACATACTCTAACATTTACACATACTCTAACACATACTCTAACATTTACACATTCTCCAACACATACTCTAACACATACTCTAACACATACTCTAATACATACTCTAACACATACTCTAACACATACTCTAACACATACTCTAACACATACTCCAACACATACTCTAACACATACTCTAACACATACTCCAACATTTACACGTTCAGACAGTCAAGGGGAGATCACTCAGTAGGTTGTTTGTATGTTATAGTACAGTACAGTGTGTTTCTCCCCCAGCTGAACTTTCCAGAGTTGTAACTAGTTCCTTTTCTGCTGCTTCTGCATCTGAAGGTCGCTGCCTTCAGGAAACATTAAACGCCTCAGAGTTTAATCTGCCGTCTGTAGGAGAGGAGGAGGAGGAGAGGAGGAGAGGAGGAGGAGGCGCAGGACTGCAGCTCTGTGAGGTCTGACACACGGGCAGTCATCTGCATTGCTGATACCTCCTCTGCAGTGACAAACTCGTGTGCAGACAAATAGGTTGCTTACTGGATGTGTCAAGTCATTTGTTTTACAGAACGAGGCCCCAACTTACTGGTAAGAAATCACCCGTGTGCCGGAGGAACCCAGGCTGTGTGCTCAGCAGGTCAATAACAAGGAGAGGGTGTTTCATCTGGTTTCATCTGGAGTCGTTTCTCACTGTCCTGGTCTAACCACCACTACAGCTTCTTTAAAAAGATTCATGTTTTTTTTAAAAGATTCATTTTTCTTGTTATTTTCCTCATGTTCTCTCAGGTAATAGCACCCATGTTTCCACTTTACAGCTCTGAAATATGAATCTTAAACGTAGTGGAGGAGGATGAGGGGGGGAGGGGGAGGATGAGGGGGAGGATGAGGGGGAGGTCTGTTAGAGCTGATCCTGTGTGTAGTTGATTGATTTTACACACAGTTAAAAGTTAATCTGAGCGGCTAAATGGAACTAGTTGGCGGAGGCCGTGAAGCACGAGAAATTAGTCACCGCTGCGACTCCCAGCGTGTCATTATCCAGGTCTGGTCTCCCCTGGTCTCCCCCCTGGTCTCCCCCCCGCTGAACATAAACTACAGTAAAGTCTCAGAACCATAAAGATGGTTTCGTGGAGGCAGCGTGTTCTAGCTCCAGTTTGTATTTTCCATAGGTCTCGGTACATGAGTTCTTACATAGATGGGTCGTCAGCGTCAGGGCTCCAGTATAGCGGCTTGGGCTCTCAGGAAGCCACATGAAGAGAGGAGAGCGGCCCAGAGAGACCCAGAGCGCTGCTGCACATACAGATACAATTACCGGAGAGACCACCGACGTCTCATGTGGTCCGCGCAGTCACAGATTGATTTATTTCATGTTTTAATTGGCCCATTATCGATGCTGATGATGAAACAGTAAAAGGTTACACACATGTGGTGTTACGCTTTCATCTGATATAATGGATGAGAATCTCCTGGTTATATGTTTATTGGCATAACGACTTTGCTACCTTACCGTATTATTATTATTATTATCCACCAGTTTTCTGAGAGGAACGGTTCTCAAACCATCCCTACATCTTCTTGATAGCTGATGTAAACAGACTGACTTATAGAGACTGACTCATATAGCTCCTTATTCCAAAGCGCTTTACAACGGCCTCTCATTCACCCATTCGCACACACATTCACGCACCAATGGCGGCCAAGCTACCATGCAAGGCGCCGGCCCGCTCATTGGGAGCAATTTGGGGTTCAGTGTCTTGGCCAAGGACACTTCGACATGTGGCCAGCCGGGGCTTGAACCACCGATCTGCCGACCTTGCGATCATTAGACGCCGGCTCTACCTCCTGAGACACAGCCTCTACCTCCT
The DNA here is from genome assembly GCF_963989245.1 of Nansenia antarctica. Lineage (NCBI taxonomy): Eukaryota > Metazoa > Chordata > Actinopteri > Argentiniformes > Microstomatidae > Nansenia > Nansenia antarctica. Next base: position 17,115 of record NW_027662851.1, read on the forward strand.
GAGACACATCCTCTACCTCCTGAGACACAGCCTCTACCTCCTGAGACACAGCCTCTACCTCCACCAGCCTCTATCTCCACTAGCCTCTACCTCCACCAGCCTCTACCTCCTGAGACACAGCCTCGCTTTGGAATAAGGCGCTATATAAGTCAGTCTATATAAGCCAGTCTATATACGTCAGTCTATATAAGTCAGTCTGTATAAGTCAGTCTATATAAGTCAATCTATATAAGTCAGTCTATATAAGTCATCTATATAAGTCAGTCTATATAAGTCATCTATGTAAGTCAGTCTGTATAAGCCAGTCTATATAAGTCAGTCTGTATAAGCCAGTCTATATAAGTCAGTCTGTATAAGCCAGTCTATATAAGTACATCTATATACTGTAAGTCAGTCTATATACGTCAGTCTATATAAGTCAGTCTGTATAAGTCAGTCTATATAAGTCAATCTATATAAGTCAGTCTATATAAGTCATCTATATAAGTCAGTCTATATAAGTCATCTATGTAAGTCAGTCTGTATAAGCCAGTCTATATAAGTCAGTCTGTATAAGCCAGTCTATATAAGTCAGTCTGTATAAGCCAGTCTATATAAGTACATCTATATACTGTAAGTCAGTCTATATAAGTCATCTATGTAAGTCAGTCTATATAAGTCAGTCTATATAAGTCAGTCTGTATAAGTCAGTCTATGTAAGTCAGTCTATATAAGTCATCTATATAAGTCATCTATATAAGTCAGTCTATATAAGTCAGTCTATATAAGTTAGTCTATATAAGTCAGTCTATATAAGTCATCTATATAAGTCAGTCTATATAAGTCATCTATATAAGTCATCTATATAAGTCATCTATATAAGTCATCTATATAAGTCAGTCTATATAAGTCAGTCTATATAAGTCAGTCTATATAAGTCAGTCTATATAAGTCAGTCTGTTTACCATTTACAGAGGAAGGCATTAGGGCTACAGCAGAGTATCACTGAGGAGATAGCTACTAGCCAGCTACTGGTACCATCCCATGATGCTCTCTGTCTGTCTTTGATTTCCCTCCTCTAGCGCTGACCTCATGATGTCTGCTCTCAGAAGCAGGTCATCAGTTCAACAGAGGCCTCTAGAACTTCCTCAGGGTGTACATATAGAACTACCTCAGGGTGAACATCCAGAATTAATCACTTTTGGTTGGGGGGCGATATTCCTTCTCTCCGTGCAGCTGTGGTAAATATATTCAGCTGTTCCAGTCAAATACAAACATTAGTTCGTCTAATTAAGTACGGGATCGAAGGTGCAGAGTGATTACAGCTACAGCTAGCACGGTGAGTCTGGGAGCCGCGAGCACGCCGTCCCTCCAGGCAGCAGAGCAGTCGGACTTCTAAAGACTCAATATCACCAACCCCCCCCACCTCACCCCCCTAAACACCCCCTCATCCCCCCCCCCCCCCTTAAACACCCTCCGGAGCAATAATGTTCTCCATAACTCTTCTTTCATTCAATTAATACCTCATAAGATATACTTTGAAAATGAAAAATGTTCCTCTCTTTCCTTGTTCCTGATTTATCTGTGCGTGAGTCATGAATAAAACAAGTGTTTTTGAAAAGCTCTAAAAAGCACGTAAGAGCGAATCAAAGGCTTGTGTGAGTGTTTGGCTGCTACTGACAACAAACAGAGACAGTGTTTTTTTATTGATTTCCTTTGACTACTGGCAGGTAGCTGTCAGTCAGAGGGGTGGAGCTAGCTGTCAGTCAGAGGGGTGGAGCTAGCTGTCAGTCAGAGGGGTGGAGCTTCAGACTGGCAGTAGAGCAGCTGTAGAGCAGCTTCAGACCCTGCACATGTCGATAGAGGCTCATGGGAGATTGGAGGACATATCTGAGGCCGACCACAGTAGCTACTATACGTCTGGCTACGCTACACGGCCAGGGTGGGGGGGGGGGGGGGGTGAGTCTGGGGGGAGGGGGGGTGAGTGTGTCTGTATCAGTGTTTGAGTGTGTTTAGTACAAGCACGATGCCAAGGAACATTACATCAAATTACCTGCTCACTCACACACACACACCACAGGCACAGGCACAGGCATACACACAAACACACACACACACACACACACACACACACACAGGTTCAGAGCAGCAGGATCAGACATGTCAGTGTGTAATTGACCGGCCAGCCTGACTCAGTAACTCTGCTGGAGTCCTAATGCTGCTGCTCTGAGGTACGCGGCGGAGCTAGCTGTCAGAGGGGTGGAGCTAGCCGTCCATGTAGCTGTCAGAGGGGTGGAGCCAGCTGTTAAAGGGGCGGAGCTAGCCGTCCATGTAGCTGTCAGAGGGGTGGAGCTAGCTGTTAAAGGGGCGGAGCTAGCTGTCAGAGGGGCGGAGCTAGCTGTCCATGTAGCAGACAGTCAGAGGGGTGGAGCTAGCTGTCCATGGCCAGGGGGGAGGAGGGGTGGAGCTAGCTGTCCACTGTCAGAGGGGTGGAGCTAGCTGTCCACTGTCAGAGGGGCGGAGCTAGCTGTCCACTGTCAGAGGGGCGGAGCTAGCTGTCAGAGGGGCGGAGCTAGCTGTCCACTCTCAGGGGGTTGAGCTAGCTGTCAGAGGGGTGGAGCTAGCTGTTAAAGGGGCGGAGCTAGCTGTCAGAGGGGTGGAGCTAGCTGTCCATGTAGCTGTCAGAGGGGTGGAGCTAGCTGTCAGAGGGGTGGAGCTAGCTGTCCACTGTCAGAGGGGCAGAGCTAGCTGTGAAAGGGACGGAGCTAGCTGTCCATGTCCAGGGGGGAGGAGGGGTGGAGCTAGCTGTCAGAGGGGCGGAACTAGCTGTCAGAGGGGTGGAGCTAGCTGTCAGAGGGGTGGAGCTAGCTGTCCATGTAGCTGTCAGTCAGAGGGGTGGAGCTAGCTGTCCATGTAGCTGTCAGTCAGAGGGGTGGAGCGAGCTGTCAGTCAGAGGGGTGGAGCTAGCTGACCATGTAGCTGTCGGTCAGAGGGGTGGAGCTAGGCGGCCAGGGGAGGGGGGGAGGCTGGGAGCCCGGGGCCTGATGATCCGAGGTGTTGACAGACATTAAGGGACGCCAAGTCCTCTGGTGTGTTAATTACTGCTCTGCCGTGGAATGTGACACCTGCTGGGGAATGTGGGCGCAGGCTGCTGAGGGGTTTGGTTGATCTGCGGTTATTCCGTTCGGTCCCCCAGGCCGGCGCAGCGGAGGAACAATGAACTGCTTCTTCTCTCCTGTATGTCTCAGCCGTGACGGCCCTGTGTGTACATGTATGTTGTATGTGTGGTTGCGTGTGTGTACATGTATGTTGTATGTGTGGTTGCGTGTGTGTATCTGTATGTTGTACCTGTGTGTACATTTATGTTGTATGTGTGTGTATATGTATGTTGTACCTGTGTGTACATGTATGTTGTACCTGTGTAAATGTATGTTGTATCTGTGTACATGTATGTTGTATCTGTGTGTACATGTATGTTGTATGTGTGTGTACATGTATGTTGTAGCTGTGTATATGTATGTTGTATGTGTGTGTACATGTATGTTGTACCTGTGTACCTGTATGTTGTATCTGTGTACATGTATATTGTATATGTGTGTACATGTATGTTGTATGTGTGTACATGTATGTTGTACCTGTGTGTACATGTATGTTGTACCTGTGTACATGCATGTTGTATGTGTGTGTGTACATGTATGTTGTATGTGTGTGTACATGTATGTTGTATCTGTTGTAGCATGTGTCAAAAATGAGTTCTAAAAACTCAAAACGTTCAAAATGAGTTCTAAAAAACGTTCTAAAATGAGTTTTAATTTCCTTTTTTGTTGCCTTAATTCACTGTCTTGTTTTTAGAAGTGAACGAAAACTGCTGACACCATCTATGGTGAAATACCAACCAGCACCCCTGATAGCCTAGAGCCTAGAGATATAAAACTGTCTGCTGATAAAGCCTTACACCCCAGCCTCCACCTCCTCCTCCTCCTCCTCTTCCTCCCCCTCCTCCCCCTCCTCTCCCTCCTCCTCCCCCTCCCCTTCCCCCCTCCTCCTCCTCTGTGATAACACTTAAATCCGCCAGGCATGCAGAGAGCAGAGGCCAGCGCCTCACGGGGGAGAGACGGTCTTTGAAGAGGAGAGAAAGTCAATCGCTTCTGTAAACCTCCAGGATCGTAACGTAACACCGGGCCTGACACCGCCGCCGCTCCTGAAAGATCCTTTTGTCCTCCGCTCAGCCGGGCCGGCCCGGGCCAGGCCAACACCAGGTTCGGGCTGCTTAGCCAAGCAGTTGTAAAAACACCCAGGCCCCGGCGCCAACCATCTCACTGTGATTCTGACCAAACCAAGAAGCCCTGGCCGGGGTGGGGGGGGGGCTGGGGGGGGGGGTGGGGGTGGGACTGGGGGGGCTGGGGGGGGGGGGGGGGGGGCTGGGGGAGGCTGGAGGAGGCTGAGGGAGGCAGCTGGAGGCTGGGGGAGGCTGAGGGAGGCAGGGGGAGGCTGGAGGAGGCTGGGGCTGGGGCTGGGGGAGGCTGAGGGAGGCAGGGGGAGGCTGGGGGAGGCTGAGGGAGGCAGGGAGAGGCTGGGGGAGGCTGGTGGAGGCTGAGGGAGGCTGGTGGAGGCTGGGGGAGGCTGGGGGAGGCTGAGGGAGGCTGGGGGAGGCTGAGGGAGGCTGGGGGAGGCTGGGGGAGGCTGAGGGAGGCAGGGAGAGGCTGGGGGAGGCTGGTGGAGGCTGAGGGAGGCTGGTGGAGGCTGGGGGAGGCTGAGGGAGGCAGGGGGAGGCCCAGGGAGGCTGGGGGAGGCTGAGGGAGGCTGGGGGAGGCTGAGGGAGGCTGGGGGAGGCTGAGGAAGGCTGAGGGAGGCTGGGGGAGGCTGGGGGAGGCTGAGGGAGGCTGGGGCTCAGGGTTTGGCTGATGAGGGGGGAAATTGAGGAAGATTAGGGTCTGAGGGCTTTAATCGGGTTTCACTGAGACAAGCTAAGGGGGCTGGAGTCGGGTAGTACGGGGGGGTAATAGAGGGGGGGGTTAGACAGGGGGGGGTAAGACAGGGGGGCTGGGTGGGTAATACAGGGGGGGGGGTAGGTGGGTAATACAGGGGCTCTCTGAAACTCCTGTCAAAACATTGGGCCATGGTGAGAACGCAGCCCAGAATATTGCAGAGCGCAGAGAAAAAATAACTAAAAACAGCCACTTTTTAGGAGCTCATATGAAACATGGCTTTACCAGGACTGCATTTATATGTATAACGCTCTGCCATTCAGACCCCTGGTGTCAGAACAAGGTTGAAATGCAACAGTCGGTAGAGCAAGGCGCTAACAACGCTTAGGTCGTGGGGTCGATTCCCGCTGGGACCGTATATACTGAAACACGTACGCAGCACTCACTGCAATGTAAGTCGCTTTGGATAAAAGCGGCAGCTAAACGGTCTATAACTAGATGTCCTTTCATTTCCATATTCAACGTTCACATGATCACATCTGTATTCAGCTCCCAGGTCTGTTCTGTAGCTGAAGTGCCTCTCCAAGCTCTTTCTATTAGCAGGTTATTTGCGGGCTTCTTCTATTTTGGATGCAATCTATTTAAGAGGGATGCATGTGTTTACACAGCCCTCCCTCCCTCCCGCCCCCTCACTAACACTCAGGTTACTATGTGCAGTAATTACCCCTCTGGTTTTAGCTGTCATAACACTCGATGTTTGGGCTTCTACAAAACAGTCGACGTTGTCATACTGAGCCGACCGCTAAGCAGACATGGTAACCCGTGTTTAGCTGCCCTGCTGCCTACAGCCCTGCTGACAGAGGAGAACTACTTTAAACAAGCGAAAATCACTCAAACCCAAACAAAGAGAGAGGGTCTCAGAGGGAAAGAGGAGAGGGAGGGAGGGAGACAGAGAGAGATGGAGAGAGAGAGAGAGAGAGAGAGAGAGAGAGAGAGAGAGAGAGAGAGGGAGACAGAGAGAGGAGCGGGGAGAGCAAGCAAGAGGGTGCGAGACAGAGAGATTACAAGGAGGGAGGGAAGGAGGGAGGGAGAGAGAGAGTTAGCAGGACAGACAGAGAGAGAGAGAGATACAAGGAGGGAGGGAGAGAGGGAAGGAGGGAGGGAGAGAGAGAGTTAGCAGGACGGACAGACAGAGAGAGATACAAGGGAGGGAGGGAGGGAGGGAGAGAGAGAGAGAGGGACATGCTAGCTAGAGAGTTAGCAGGACAGAAAGAGACTAGAGAGAGTGAGGGAGAGAGGGAGGGAGTGAGGGAGGGAGGGAGTGAGGAAGGGAGAGCGGGACTAGATGCTAGAGAGTTATCAGGACAGAAAGAGAGACTAGAGAGAGATAGGGAGAGCTAGCAGGAGGGAGAGAAGGAGGGAGGGAGGGAGGGAGAGTTAGCAGGAGGGAGGGAGGGAGGGAGAGCTAGCAGGAGGGAGAGAAGGAGGGAGGGAGGGAGGGAGAGCTAGCAGGAGGGAGAGAAGGAGGGAGAGAGGGAGGGAGAGATAGCAGGAGGGAGAGAAGGAGGGAGAGCTAGCAAGAGGGAGAGAAGTACAGAAACATCTCCAACACAGAGGAGAACATCAGATCATATGTGTAGCATGTAGCATGTAGCATGATCACGCTGCTGACCCTGACAGCAGCTAAACGGACCTCCTTCCTGTCTGCCTGTGAGGTGGCGTTACCGTGGCTACCACCGACCCGGTTGTGTGACAGTGACGGATGACACCCAGTCCCAGGTTCTGACCCAGAAGCCTTTGAGCTCCAGACGCTCGAACAACCGAACAACCGAATTCCCACATCTCCCCTCCCAGTATCCTATCCCTCTGGCTGTTTCCAAGGCAACTGCCGCCTTATTATCGTACCTCAAACTAAAGCAAACTACCATGTACGCAGACCCCCTAACATCTATTTTTTTATTTCATTGTTCTAGTTTCTTGAAGCCCTCCCCAGGGACGGTTCTGGAGGGTCCACTAGACGGATGTCACCGTTTTTTTCTCTCTCTCTCTCTCTCTCTCTCTCTCTCTCTCTCTCTCTCTCTCTCTCTCTCTCTCTCTCTCTCTCTCTCTCTCTGTCTCTCTCTCTCTTTGATGTCACAGCCACCGGGTCTCAGCGTGGTGTAACAGCGTATACAGTACAGTTAGTGGCTCTACATCCTGGAGTATACATAATGTATGACCCACGTACATCTACAGCTAATGGTGGCCTGGGGGTTCCTGTGTGTTCACTCCAAGAATGATGTTTTTATTTAGATTTAAATTTACGCAAAAGATGATTCAGTTGTCTTGGTCACCTTTGATAATCCCTCTCATTGTCACAACTGCATTATGATAATGATCATTTCCGTCGCTGCAAAACTGTCATTTGTGTGTGTTTCCCCATGGAGCTAATTTACTCACAAAGAACATGTGAGATGTCCTTCTGCTGTTAGAACTGGGAGATGTAGAATAACTAGGAGATGTAGAATTACTATGAGATGTATCATAACTAGGAGATGTATAATAACTAGGAGATATACAGTCTAGGAGAAGTAGGAACTATGCACAGCCATCTCTGAGTCATCTTGAAGCCCTGTGTGGAAACTGAACCTGAATACTAACAAAGTCTGAATGAAGCAGAATAACTGTGAGGTGAGACGCGGTCCTCCCGTGAACCAGAACAACAACAACAACAATGCAGAACTTAGTTTGTTTTCTCCAGTTATCTTGACACCAAGTCGCCCCAGCTGAAAGGAGAGAAGGAGGGAAGGAGAGAAGGAGAGGAGGAGAGAAGGAAGCTTAGGTTGTGGGTTCGATTCCCGCTGGGACATATATACTGAAATGTATGCACTCACTGCAATGTAAGTCACTTTGGATAAAAGCGTCAGCTAAATGGCATATTATATATTATTATATTATTATTATTACCACCGTGCTAGTCTAGTCTAGTCCCCTGGTACC
>NW_027662851.1:32368-37368 GCF_963989245.1 Nansenia antarctica
GCAGGAACACAGGAAGCTCTGCTCTCTTTATGGGCCGGCTCCTCAGCGCTCCTCACCTCACAACACGGCCAGTCACAACCGGCGGGACCAGTTACCAGAATTTATGGTCGTGTCAGAGCGGCCCAGCGCTACCGGCTAATTTGACCCTCAGAGAGAGGAAACACGTATAAGTGACCCTCAGGACCGCTCGTTAAAAACGCTGCTCCTCTGGTCTGCTGCTCTAGACCTTCTGCTAGCTGCTAGCATATCAGCCCAGTAGAGCTCTCAGGTCTTCTGCTAGCATATCAGCAAAGTAGAGCTCTCAGGTCTTCTGCTAGCATATCAGCCCAGTAGAGCTCTCAGGTCTTCTGCTAGCATATCAGCCCAATAGAGCTCTCAGGTCTTCTTCTAGCATATCAGCCCAATAGAGCTCTCAGGTCTTCTGCTAGCATATCAGCCCAATAGAGCTAAATGGTAAATGGTAAATGGGCTGCACTTATATAGCGCCTTTATCCAAAGCGCTTTACAACGGCCTCTCATTCACCCATTCACACACACATTCACACACCAATGGCGGCAAGCTGCCATGCAAGGCGCAGGCCTGCTCATTGGGAGCAATTTGGGGTTCAGTGTCTTGCCCAAGGACACTTCGACATGTGGCCAGGTCTCGAACTGCGATCTGCCAACCATGCGATCATTAGACGGCGGCTCTACCTCCTGTGCCACAGCCGCCCCAGAGCTCTCAGGTCTTCTGCTAGCATATCAGCCCAATAGAGCTCTCAGGTCTTCTGCTAGCTGCCATATCAGCCCAATAGAGCTCTCAGGTCTTCTGCTAGCATATCAGCCCAATAGAGCTCTCAGGTCTTCTGCTAGCATATCAGCCCAATAGAGCTCTCAGGTCTTCTGCTAGCATATCAGCCCAATAGAGCTCTCAGGTCTTCTGCTAGCATATCAGCCCAGTAGAGCTCTCAGGTCTTCTGCTAGCATATCAGACCAATAGAGCTCTCAGGTCTTCTGACGCTGGTTTTCTCTGTGTACCACATGTACAAAAGAAGAGATTTGGTGAGGCTGCATTCTCATTTTATATAATAGAAATAATAAACGTGTGCCTGATCACACAGGGCAGAACGAGGGAAGAGTTAACGAACGGATATGAGAAATAAAGATGAAAAATAAGGGAGGAAAAAAGAAAAAAAGGTTTCTCAAACACCTTGGAAGGTGTAGAAATGAGCGTACACCCGACTTATAAACCTCCACAATTGCAGTTTAGTGTCGAAATCCTGCTCCGAAAATGTTATGATTTAAAGTGCTTAAAGTCTTAAAAGTGGACAAACAGAAACCAGGTTAAGAACTTAGATAGTTGGAGACTTGGACGGCTGTCAAGATCTGGATTGAAAAATCTGAGGCTGACAGAAAAAAGAAACAGAGACAATAACAGAGACAATAATGACTCTGTCAACTTTTGTCTAGCTTGTTGCCGCCAAGAGCTTAGCATCAAGACAATAACACCCCTCCCTGCCCCTCCCCTTAACGCCCCTCCTAACCCCTCTGCCCCTCCCCTACCCCCCGCCCCCCTGCCATATGTGGAGACACACAGCAGCCTGCCCTGAGCTGTCACAGCCTCTCTCCTCTATAGGGGGGGTACGCCCCTCTCTCTGCACCTCCATCTGATGGCTCAATAGCAGCTTGACCTCTGACCCCTGACCTGGGCCCCTGCTGGAGGAGGAGGAGGAGGAGGAGGAGAGAGGAGGAGGAGGGGGAAGAGGAGGAGGAGGAGGAGGAGAGAGGAGGAGGAGGAGGGGGAAGAGGAGAGAGGAGGAGGAGGAGGAGGAGGAGGAGGAGGCAGTAATTTTCTACTGTTGTCTGGAACGCCAAAACCTCCCAGAAACCCCCCCTAACCCCCCTGTCTACAGCTCTATAACACCAACTAACCAACAACTCGACACGTAGCTCAATAGCATCAACTAACCAGAAAGCTCTGAACATCACCCCCATTTGTTTGCACACATACCATATTTATCTTGAAGACCTGTTACCCTTGTTTTGTACATTACATATCATACTATACATATATATCATAACTGTACATATCATATTGATATTAATCTCATGTATATTCACTTGTTATATTCATTTATTTATACCGTAATACCTCATACTGTAATACCATGCACTGGCTATATTATCATGTCATTCTGGTTAGATGCCAAACTAAATTTTCTTGCCAATATCAAAGTCTGAGATATTTCAGTTTGTGCTTTTCCCCTGGTGGTCAGCTATGACAGGGTTAGTCATGTTAATAATGACCCCTGACCCCTGGATGATGTCATCAACATGCGCCAGGTGAAGACAGGTGCATGGTTACCTGGAGCATGCCAAGCTGAAATAGTTCTTCAAACAAAGTTTTACTTTAAATGTTCGATTGTTTTCATTTAGTTTGAAAAGAAAGTTAAGGTCCCTTTAGGTTAAGGTCCCTTTATTTGTTTTGGGTTGCCACAACAAATCCTTTTATGTAGAGCAATGTTCTCCACCTGCTGTGTACCAGAGCATCAGCCTAGCATCAACCTAGCCTCAACAGCCTAGCCTCAACAGCTACAAACATACAAGTTCACTCCTTCATCCTCAAGTCTCCACAAAACAAGAAGAAGCAGTCGACTACCGTCAGTAACCCAATACCAGATCAAATGACCTGAACGCTGAGTTGAAGTGAACTGTAGTTATGACCCGTGCTTGGTGACTGTGACCTGGTGATTGTGTCATTTGTGTCCTGTACTATTGTCATTTTGTATCTTGAATTATGCCTGTCGCCTTATTGTCTTGTGCTGCGATGTCAGGAACCGAAGCCTAAGAACTTGACTCTCTTACACTTGTGTAATGTGACGTAACAAGAAACATGAAACTTGAAAACGTGAAACCTGGTTATAGAATACAGTCTGATAGACAGGAAGGAAAGGCCTGTACACACTTGTACTCTGTGCAACGACAGTAAAGTTGATTAACTTAAAATCAAATTTAATCTAATCTAAACTCTGATTCGACTCTATGAATGAATGAATGAACATATTCTCCACGCTGACTCCTGAGTCCTGGGGAGATTAGTAATGAAACATCCACAGTCTCACATCGGAACAGCAGGGAGAAACCTCTCTGTTAGGGCTTTCACACTGGCAAAGAACCGTGCCGGTTCGCGTTCGCGTTCGGGAACCTCCGAACGTTGGTGCTGGTCTGGCGAACGAGCCCGCGTTCATACCAGTATCCTGAACCATCCGCGTCATCAACGATGGGTGATGAAGGGGCGGGATAAACAAAAACAATTCATAACTAGATGGCAGCTACTTCACTGGAAAAGAGGATAATATCTTCCACTACAGTATCTGAAATAAACACAATTTTCTATGAAACAAAACAAAATACACTTCTACATGCGTTCTCTTACTAATCAGCTGCTCCGTTACTGGAATAGAAATGGCTTACGAAATTCGCGTTCGCGCATGTCGCGCGCGTGTGTGTGTTTGCTGAGCATGTGAGGAAGATAGAGAAAATAATGAAACTTTTTGATACACGGTTCTTTGCCGGTGTGAACGCCCTATGTGTGCACATCGCTTAACCAAGACTTAAACTAATCACAGATAATACCGTCAACACACGTAGAGGCTCTGGAGGGCTCGCAGCAACACCGACTGCCACAACACACATCCCCGAGGTATCTGGGAGACACTTGACTGAATCACACAGCCGGGCGAAAGTAACGAGACCTAACAGCGTCACCTGGCCCGCGCACGGCAGTTTGTTTACCTCAGAACCAACGAACCACCGCTAGTCGCTAGTCGCTACACACTCACTTTACACTTTACACACCCGGGGGGGGGGGGGGACCGGAGTGACTGAATCGTCCAATCACACGGGAGGGACACACAAATGAGACGTCTGTCACAACCCGTTGAGATTACCACGGCTACCGTTACCACGGCTGTCAGATCGGATGATCTCCTCATTCAGCCACGCATATTAATATATATGTAGATGAGGCAGAACCTGTTCCTCTGAGAGGGAGGGAGGAGAGAGAGGGAAACACAGAGAGAGAGAGAGAGAGGCCGGGCGATAGAGACTTCTGGAGGCCTTTGTGAGACTGTCAAAGAGTCAGTGTCAGACAGGAGGGTGGGCTGTCAAGATGAACCATCACAGGCAGATGTGAGGTGGAGGGTTAGGGTTGGGGGGGGCAGGGGTTGGGATGGGGGGTGACAGGGTTAGGGTGGCAGGGGCAGGGGTGTGTGGGGGGGAGGACCAGGGTTGGGGGGGAGAGGGGAGGGAGACACGGAGGCTGTGTGTAGCAGCATCTCTGACACCCCCGTTGTTGGTACATGTCAGAGGCCAGAGCCCTCCTTCCTTCAGCCTGTCTGTCACCGGGGGATGGGGGTCACTGGGAGGGAGGGGGGTCTCCGGGAGGGGGGGGGGGGGGTCACTCCTCTGTGTCTCTATCAAGGTCGACAGTGACACACGGGGGCTACGCTAATGGTTCTTCAAAACGCTCAGAGGGGGGGGGGGGGGACGACAGAGGGAGGCGGTGTCTTTAGACAGCCAGCACACACACACACACACACACGCACACACACACACACGCACACACACACACACACACACACACACACACACACACACACACACACAAACAGATGTATTAATAATGCCTCAATCGCTTTTGCCGACATCTCTATCATTCATCTCATTCGTTTTTAAAATGAGTTTCTGTATTAATTCAGCTCTCCCTCCTCACTGCTCTCATCACATCTCAGCCTCATGTGACAGTGACAGACCTGCCTGTGACTGTGTACTCTAGTACTCTAGCACTGCAGAATAGGGGACGTTGTTTTGAAGTTAAACACCAAACTGGTTTGTACTTGACGTCAACGTCTGATAAGCAGTCTGTCTGGCTGTGGCTCAGGAGGTAGAGCCAGCCTCTAATGATCACAACAAGGTTGGTGGTTTGGCGGTTCAAGCCCTGGCTGAGAGAGAGAGAGAGA
>NW_027662851.1:44868-56129 GCF_963989245.1 Nansenia antarctica
CTGGACTCGCTCCAGTTCCCTCTACAATCTGATACCGTTCCTAAATATCTGACACCTTACTCAAATATTTGAAGAACAAACACAATACCGCCTTGTGTGTTTGAGATAGAGAGCTGGGGCTCTGTGTGTAGAGGGGGGGAGGGGGACGACGACAGGATATTGCTACCTCAGAGAGGTGCGTAGCGACCAGGCTAGCGAGGGGCTAGCTAGCGTGTCTGGCTGTCCACCGCTGATCAGCTCTGCAGACGGCCTGGTCCCCCCCTGGCCCCGGGCCAGACACACACGTGTGTGTGTGTGTGTGTGTGTGTGTGTGTGAGAGAGAGAAACTCTCTCATTTCTTGCCACTCCATCTGTTTCCAATGATGAAACGTTTTCCAGCTTAATTGCTTTCTAATTAGTTGTCAATAACGTGCTCAGCTGGGGTCCGGGACTTTATGGGAAAGCCGTCGCAGTTAAGCTACCGTTCACTCCCCCTCTACTCTCCCTCTACTCCCCCCTCTACCGTTCACTCCCGCCCCTCTACCATTTACACCCCCTCTACTCCCCCTCTACTCCCCCCCCTCCTCTACCGTTAACACCCCCTCTACTCCCCCCCTCCCCCCTCAACAGTTCACTCCCTCTACTCCCCCCCCCCCCCCTACTCTACCATTTACTCCCCCTCCCCTCTCCCCCTTACAATTTTTCCCAACACTTTTCTTTTGTGTTGTACATACAGAGTCTTGAGGATAGTTGTGGAACACTGCAGGTCCACCTGCCTGAGGCTGTAGACCAGACAGCCTGGGAGGAACATGGATGTGGCAAGAGGTGGTGAAAGTGTCTGTGCCTGTGTGAGCATGTGCTATTGTGTGTGTGTGTGTGTGTCTTTGTGTGTCTGTGTGTGTGTGTGTTTTTGGTGTGTGTGTGTGTGTGTGTGTGAGAGAGCATATGCTATTGTGTGTGAGCATGTGTGTTTGTGTGTGTGTGTGTGTGAGCATGTGCTATTGTGTGTGTGTGTGTGTGTGTGTGTGTGTGAGAGAGTGTGTGTGTGTGTGAGAGTGTATGTGTGTGTGTGTGTGTGAGCATGTGCTATTGTGTGTGTGTGTGTGTGTGTTTTTATGTGTGTGTGTGTATGTGTGTTGGTGTGCGTGTGTGTGTAACTTGGCAGCAGTGGATTTGGCGCGATTCTGAACCCTCTCCTTGGCAACCCTCGCCTTGGCAACCCTCGCCTTGGCAACGGCACAAAAAACTCTCTGCTTGTCTCTCAGTGGGTCTGAGCGCTAAAGCAGAACCAGACGATTACAACAGTAATAGTGTTTCCTCAATATGACCTTTCTCCTGTTCCTGCTCCTCTGTCTTTGTAGACGGAGACATCGCTCTGGAACACATCTCTGGTAGTTCCCCCCCAGAACGTGGTTGTAAATATCTCTGCGTAGGTCTGTAGCAAGACAGCTATCCCAAGAGAGGGAGGGAGAGAGAGACAGAGGAAGAGAGAGAAAGATAGAGAAAAAGACACAGAAAGAGAGAGACAGAAAGAGAGAGAGAGAGATCTAAAAGAGATGAGAGTGAACAATTGGAGAGGAGGAAGGTAACTAGTTAAGGAGAGGAGGCAGGGTAACTAGTTAGTTAACCCCAGACCTGGGGTGATAGGACCTGGGGTGATAGGGACCTGGGGTGATAGGACCTGGGGTGATAGGACCTGGGGTGATAGGACCTGGGGTGATAGGGACCTGGGGTGATAGGGGGTGATAGGACCTGGGGTGATAGGACCTGGGGTGATAGGGACCTGGGGTGATAGGGACCTGGGGTGATAGGACCTGGGGTGATAGGGACCTGGGGTGATAGGACCTGGGGTGATAGGGACCTGGGGTGATAGGACCTGGGGTGATAGGGACCTGGGGTGATAGGACCTGGGGTGATATGGCCTTTTCAGCCGCAGCCCCGTCCCTCTGGAACACCCTCCTCCCCAACCACATCAGACAGGCCAACACCCTCCCAACATTTAAACAGGCCCTCAAAACCCCTCCCCTTCCCATGTGACCCCAGCACTACCTCAATTAGGCCCCTATACTTTCTTCTATTTACCTTTTTGTTCCTTTTAATTATTAATACTCGATCTTTTCAGTTTGTAAAGCGTCTTTGAGTGTATCGAAAAGCGCTATATAAGTCTAATGTATTATTATTATTATTATTATAGTTAAGGAGAGAGGAGGGTAACCAGGGTAACTAGGGTAACTAGGGTAACCAGGGTAACCAGGGTAACTAGGGTAACTAGGGTAACCAGGGTAACTAGGGTAACCATAGTAACCAGGGTAACCACCACGCGTGGTCGTCTCACCTGTCACTCTGATGGTGTAGTTGCTGAGCAGCGTGTTGCCGTGGGCGACCCTGCAGGAGTACACTCCCGAGTCGTCGTAGGACACGTTGATGACGCGCAGCACCCTCTGGCCCAGGCGCGTGCGGTTGCTAGGCGACACGCCGGCGCCGTCCTTGAACCAGAGCACGGGCCGGGCGGGGCCCTCTGGGTCGCAGGGCAGGTCCAGGGTGTCCCCCACCCCCACCACATAGTCCTCCACCAACGCTGCCTCGCTGTCCCCCAGCCCCACCACATAGTCCTCCACCAACGCTGCCTCGCTGGACACGGAGTCTGGAGGAGGGGGGAGGGAGAGATGATTTGGTTTATTAGGATATTCATTATCCATATCCATCGGCTACTATTCCTGGGGTTCACACAGAACATGAGAGAGAGAGGTAGGGAGGGGGAGAGGGAGGGGGAGAGAGGGAGGGAGGGAGGGGGGGGGAGGGGGGAGGGAGGGAGGGGGAGAGAGAGAGAGAGACTGAGAATGGGTAGTGGTGGCCTAGTAGTGGATAGTGAGTTGGACTGGTGATCAGAAGGTCATGAGTTTACATCCCACCTGGGGAACACCACCACTAGTGTGTCCTTGAGTAAGACCTGGGAACACCACCACTAGTGTGCCCTTGAGTAAGACCTGGGAACACCACCACTAGTGTGTCCTTGAGTAAGACCTGGGAACACCACCACTAGTGTGTCCCTTGAGTAAGACGTGGGAACACCACCACTAGTGTGTCCTTGAGTAAGACCTGGGAACACCACCACTAGTGTGTCCTTGAGTAAGACCTGGGAACACCACCACTAGTGTGTCCCTTGAGTAAGACCTGGGAACACCACCACTAGTGTGTCCTTGAGTAAGACCTGGGAACACCACCACTAGTGTTTAGCCCTTGAGTAAGACCTGGGAACACCACCACTAGTGTGTCCTTGAGTAAGACCTGGGAACACCACCACTAGTGTGTCCTTGATTAAGACACTCAGCCCTCAGTTACTCCAGGGAGACTGTCCCTGGAATCTCTGATTATAAGTCTCTTTGGATAAAAGCGTCTTAAAGGGTTAACATGGAGAAGGACACCACCAAAGCTTTCCTCTGTGATCAGTGTAGAGGTGCAGGACAACAGTCCAGTCTTCAAGTCTCAAGATAATAAAGAACTAAACTCTTGTTGTGGATCTGCTGTATCACCAAACCAACAACACCACAGATATGACTCATAACAGGAAGCAGATATGACTCATAACAGGAAGCAGATATGACTCATAACAGGAAGCAGATATGACTCATAACAGGAAGCAGATATGACATCACAGGAAACAGAGATGTGAGCCCTGTCGCCCGGCGTCTGTTACTCAGCTGCTAACCTCCTCTCCCCCTCCCTCTCTCCTCCCCCCCTCCTTCACGCCTGTCGCTCTGCCAGGGAGAGATGTCACATGTCTTTATGAACTATGTTACTGCCACGTGGATGACTGAGGGGACACCTCTCTGGAAACACCCCCCCCCTCCACCACCTCCACCCCCACGTCACCCCCACCCCCACGTCACCCCCCCTCCAACCCCCCCCCCCCCCCCCCCCCCCCCCCCTCCACCCCCACCCCCCTACGTCACTCGCCACCTCACTCCCTCCAGTCAACACCAAGGAAAAACCAACATGTTTACTGG
This sequence comes from Nansenia antarctica, assembly GCF_963989245.1. NCBI lineage: Eukaryota > Metazoa > Chordata > Actinopteri > Argentiniformes > Microstomatidae > Nansenia > Nansenia antarctica. Next base: position 48,855 of record NW_027662851.1, read on the forward strand.
CTGCATCAGGGAGGCCTGGGGGGGGGGGGGGGGGAGGAGGGAGGGGGGAGAGGAGGAGGGAGGAGAGGGGGGAGGAGAGGAGGGGAGGAGGGGAGGAGGGAAGAGGAAGGGATGTCTGCTGCCCTGCCTGGGCCAGGCGGAGCGTGGAGGAGAGAGAGAGAAACGTGTCGGAAGAATTAAACAGTAGCTCCCCTTGTACCCTCTCTCCTCCTCTCCTCCCCTCCCCCCTCCTCTCTTCTACCCCCCTCCTCTCCTCTCCTCCCCTCCTCCTCTCCTCTCCCCCCCTCCTCTCTTCTCCCCCCTCCTCTCCTCTCCTCTCCTCTCCTCTCCCCTCCCCTCCTCTCCTCCCCTCCCCCCTCCTCTCCTCCCCTCCCCCCCTCCTCTCCGTCTCCATCTCCGTTTCATCTCGCTCTCAATTATACATCATCTCTGATCATCACTGTCTCTGAGAGACGCTGAGAGACTCTCAGATAAATGGTAGTGTTTAAACACACACACACACAACACTTACACACACACACACGCACGCTGTGACAAAGGTTAGAGAGTGAAGCATCTTAAACACTTTGTCTGACCAGGGAGCGCTCATGGTCGACCCCCAGGAAGAGACCAGATCACTCTCTCTCTGATTACTACTGAGACTGAACAACCCTCTCTCTCTCTCTCTCTCTCTCTCTCTCTCTCTCTGTCTCTCTCTGTCTCTCTCTCTGTCTCTCTCTCTCTATCTCTCTCTATCTCTGTCTCTCTCTCTTTGTCTCTCTCTCTCTCCCTCTCTCTCTCTCTCTCCCCCTCTCTCTCTCTCTCTCTCTCTCTCTCTCTCTCTCCCTCTCCACTTAGTCTGAACAGCCCTCCCTCCCTCCCTCCCTCTCTCCCCACGCTGGCAGCAGACAGCTTCTCTGAGATATTAGGATATTGGAGTTGAGAGGGAAGGTTGAGATGATGAGCTCAGACAGACAGACAGACACCCCAGACCAGACCAGACGATCTAGAGGAGAATACAGAGGAGCTGCCATGAATTATTGATACACTTCTTTAATGTAAGACTGCAAGGCGGGCGAAGGTAGACACACACACACACACAGAAACCCTGAAGACAATACGAGCTTCTTTTATTGCTTATTACAGTCTTCCCTGCCTCTCCTCTCTGGCTTAAAACCAGATCGATATTTCAGACGTGTGTAAATGAAAACAGTTTTCTAGTCCGTTGTGGTGTTATTAGTGAATGCGATGTTATTATCATGGTTAGGGTCAGGGTGTTGGTGGATGAGTGTGTAGAGTGTTCTGGGTGTTGGTGGGTGAGTGTGTAGAGTGTTCTGGGTGTTGGTGGATGAGTGTGTAGAGTGAATGAGTGTGTAGTGTGAGTGTGTAGTGTGAGTGTGTAGTGTGAGTGTGTAGAGTGAGTGTGTAGAGTGGATGAGTGTGTAGAGTGGATGAGTGTGTAGTGTGAGTGTTAGTGTGTAGAGTGAGTGTGTAGAGTGAGTGTGTAGAGTGGATGAGTGTGTAGAGTGGATGGCTGGGTAACTGTTCTGTGGTCTGTGCAGCGTGTGTCTGACAGGATATTTACGACGCACGTTTGACAAAAAACCCATTGAGGGAAAAACTCCAGTGAGGCGATGTGGGAGAATAAACCCCAGCCTGACTGAGTTATACTACAGAGTTCTACTGTTGCACCTTTATGTGCTGCAGACGCACCGTGGAGGGGAGAGAAGAAAACAGGTCTTAGAATATATTAAAAGGTCTTAAACATGGAGAGTTTGACTTTATGGGGCAGATATAGTAATCTCAGGAGGGTGATATCTCAGGCCTGCGTGCTCCAGCCCTCTCTAAACGCCTCCCGCTCCAACCCTCACTCAGCGCTAGCATTCAGCTAGCTAGCATTCAGGCTAGAACTACAGAAGTTATGTTGATATTAAATGGTAAATGGACTGCACTTATATAGCGCCTTTTTGCTCTCATGTAATTTATAGAAAACCTGATCGGTCTTCACACTCGCATTAAAATACAATATGGGGGTTTAGGGGACGCGAGCTGAAGCTGTTTCTCCTTCTGTGTGTCGCCCAGGAACAGCCTCACCCTCCCTCCCTCCCTCCCTCCCTCCCTCCCTCTCTTTCTCTGTGTCGCCCAGGAACCTCCTCACCTCCTGGTTCCTCCCCAGTCCTCCTAACTGCTCCAAAAGCTAATTTAAATACAAATGAATTCTATATCTGAAACAAACTGAGTCCCCCCCCCCTGCCCTGCCCCCCCCCCCCCATCCACGCATACACTAACACACACAGTAACGCATACACTAACACACACACTAACGCACACACAGAGACACACACACACACACAGAGACGCACACACACACTCTCACACACACACAGAGACGCACACACACACTCTCACACACACACAGAGACGCACACACACACTCTCTCACACACACACACACACACACACACACTAGGGGTGTAACGGATCGCCCCCCACGGTCCGGCACGCATGTGTACCGCGGATCAATTGCAAAATGTAACCAAGTAATCATATTACTTAATATTAGTTAATATCCCTTGTAAATCACAATAGAGTTGCCATGAAAAGATAGACGCGACAGTTGCGTGCTTTGTTTTACTCTAAAGCGCAATGATAGGTTGATAATGGGAAAAAAAATCCAGAGCAACAAGGCTGCGTTCGTAAATTCGCTCTGGAATCTGATCAGCATTCATGGAACGCCTCTTGTCCAATCAAATTACTTGGTCCCTTTATGATGTCGGACCCAGTGTGCTCTCCGGCACTCTCAGAGCAAATTTACAAACGCAGCCCAAGTGTATCATGGCGAGTGCTGCTAATAGTAAGGGCATTTTACCAGATATTTGACCAATCTGCGAAGTAAATCGTTACCAAGAAATTTCTTCACCAATGTGTTTCTAAAGGTGTGTAATAACATGTCCTAAAAGGTTGAAATTCAACTCCTGTGGGAAACCTCATAAAAAAACTGCTCAAAGTTGGTGTACCGATAACCGATTTTCGAAAATTCGAAAATGCTTAAATTGGACTTGAGTAACTTTTGAGGGGTCAAACTAGGCATTTTTCATGAAATGTAAGTACTGGAAGTATTACTAGGCCTGGTACTTAATGGGACTTAGTCTGTGGACACTAGAGTCTAAGCTCCAGGGCAGGGAGGCTGGTAGGTAGAGTGGCTGAGTAAGAGGCTCTGAGACTGGGCCTAGTGTTGTAGGACATGTGTTGTAGTACTGGTCCTGCCAGTACTACTAGTAACTAAAAAAGTTTTTAGGATACCAGGGATGCATTCTTCTGGAAGTCGCGGATGGCTGTCCTTATCAGTGGGGGGGTGCTTAAGTGTGGGGGCCCGGGACCGCCTGGTGCACGTGGTAGGGTGTGGAGGAACCAGGGGGTGTTATGGAGGAAAGGAGTCCGATGATGAGGCACTTAGACCGGGCACTATAGGGTAGGTCATAGGCCCTGAAGGTCAGAGCTCCAGAGGAGGGTTGAATGGTAGACAGCTAGGCCCAGTGAGGTCACTCCTAATCGGACTGGCAGTGTATCACATAGGCTCTGGAGGTCAGAGCTCCAGAGGAGGGTTGAATGGTAGACAGCTAGGCCCAGTGAGGTCACTCCTAATCAGACTGGCAGTGTATCACATAGGCTCTGGAGGTCAGAGCTCCAGAGAAGGGTTGAATGGTAGACAGCTAGGCCCAGTGAGGTCACTCCTAATCGGACTGGCAGTGTATCACATAGGCTCTGGAGGTCAGAGCTCCAGAAGAGGGGTGACTGGTACACAGCTAGGCCCAGTGATGGCTCTCCTAATTGGACTGGCAGTGTATCACATAGGTCCTGGAGGTCAGAGCTCCAGAAGAGGGGTGACTGGTAGACAGCTAGGCCCAGTGAGGGCTCTCCTAATCGGACTGGCAGTGTATCACATAGAGCCTGGATGTCAGAGCTCCAGAAGAGGGGTGACTGGTAGACATCTAGGCCCAGTGAGGTCACTCCTAATCGGACTGGCAGTGTATCACATATAGCCTGGAGGTCAGAGCTCCAGAAGAGGGGTGACTGGTAGACAGCTAGGCCCAGTGAGGGCTCTCCTAATCGGACTGGCAGTGTATCACATAGAGCCTGGAGGTCAGCGCTCCAGAAGAGGGGTGACTGGTAGACAGCTAGGCCCAGTGAGGGCTCTCCTAATCGGACTGGCAGTGCATCACATAGAGCCTGGATGTCAGAGCTCCAGAAGAGGGGTGACTGGTAGACATCTAGGCCCAGTGAGGTCACTCCTAATCGGACTGGCAGTGTATCACATAGCCTGGAGGTCAGAGCTCCAGAAGAGGGGTGACTGGTAGACAGCTAGGCCCAGTGAGGTTACTCCTAATCGGACTGATAGTGTATGACATAGGCCCTGGAGGTCAGAGCACCAGAAGAGGGGTGACTGGTAGACAGCTAGGCCCAGTGAGGGCTCTCCTACTCGGCCTGGTAGTGCAGGACCTGAGGCCCTGGAGCTCATGTGACCTCCAGCATAGGGCCACAGGCCTAGTCACAGCACCCGTGGAAGGTGTGTTGTCTCTGGGCTGTGTGTCTAGCTGAACACCTCTGGTAGTCCTTGGTACATCTCATGTTGGTACATCTCTTCCACAATGGGAGGTGAGAGTGAAGCTATTCAGCTTCACTTTCATCTCCCTTTTTTTAGGCCTCCATAACAGGTAAGTTACTGCCCAGCAGAGTGTCTCTCTAAAAAAAAGGGCGTGGCAGTTTCTCTACCAGGAAGTGGTCTTGGTGACAAATAAATGCTTGCAATCAACTCAGAATCATGACAAATGCCTAGTTTCACCCCTCAAAAGTTACTCAAGTCCAATTTAAGCATTTTCGAATTTTCAAAAATCGGTTATCGGTACCCCCAACTTTGAGCAGTTTTTTATGAGGTTTCCCACAGAAGTTGAATTTCAACCTTTTAGTACATGTTATTACACACCTTTAGAAACACATTGGTGAAGAAAATTTTTGGTAACAATTTACTTCGCAGATTTTCATATGTTTCCCTTACTATAATGTTGGCGACAGAGAAGAACTCGAAATGCCTCCCTCGTCATTTAAATCCCATGTATGGGAGCACTTTGGCTTCTCTGTCAATTATAACAATGACGGACAGTGTCATTGGAAGTGTGGTCGATAAAAAAGTTACGGTGTTTAAGCGTTGTGCAACGAGAAAGTCGTACGAGCATGGCCACACATTTGCCGCGACATCACCCTGGTGTGTTGACGAGAGGCACGAAAAAGGCAGCTTGATTTTTTCATACCATGTTTAAAGTAAGGTTTCACTTTATTATTTAGTTAAAAGTGGCATAAAACATGTTTATTTGTCTGCTTTAAAGAGCCCAGTGATTCACTGCTGCAACCAGGTGCCTCCTCCCTCTCTCCTACTGCATCATTTAAGTTGAATGTGTGTTTCTGTTTAATATGTAGCCTAATGTTTGAGTGTAGAATATGTTATGTATGTATATATTATATATACACACACACACACATATATATATATAAACCAGTTTTGACATCTTGAATGTTGTTGGGTTTTACACAGTAAAAGTGGTGTTTTTACAGAATTCGAGGAAAAAGCTTTTTATTTTTATTTTTATGTTTTGTGTTGATCCGAAAAAATGATCCGATCCGTGACTCAAAAACCGTGACACGATCCGATCCGTGAGTTAGGTGATCCGTTACACCCCTAACACACACACACACACACACACACAGAGACACACACAGACGCGCGCACACACACACACACACACACACACACACAGAGACGCACACACACACACTCTCTACTACCTTCTCTCCCTCCACACACATTCCTTCTCCCATTTTTCATGTTGGTGAATATTGACAGTCAGTAGTTATGAAGCCCGAAGGCAGAAATGAGAAGAATCTACTCTGGACAACAGTGTGAATACCCTCACCCTCCCTCCCTCTCTCTCTCCCTCCCTCCCTCCCTCTCTCCCTCCCTCCCTCCCTCCCTCTCTCCCTCCCTCCCTCCCTCTCTCCCTCCCTCCCTCCCTCCCTCCCTGCCTGCCTGCCTGCCTGCCTGCCTCCCTCCCTCCTTCCCTGCCTGCCTGCCTGCCTCCCTCCCTCCTTCCCTCCCTCCCTGCCTGCCTGCCTCCCTCCCTCCCTGCCTGCCTGCCTGCCTGCCTCCCTCCCTCCCTCTCTCCCTCCCTGTCTCCCTCCCTCCCTCCCTGCCTGCCTGCCTGCCTCCCTCCCTCCTTCCCTCCCTCCCTCCCTGCCTGCCTGCCTGCCTCCCTCCCTCCTTCCTTCCCTCCCTCCCTCCCTCCCTCCGTGTCTCCCTGCCTCCCTCCCTCCTTCCCTGCCTCCCTCCCTCCCTGCCTCCCTGCCTCCCTCCCTCCTTCCCTCCCTCCCTCCCTCCCTGCATTCCTCCCTCCCTCCCTGCCTCCCTCCCTCCCTGCCTCCCTACCTCCCTCCCTCCCTGCCTCCCTGCCTCCCTCCCTCCCTCCCCTCCCTCCCCCCTAGATTCCCACACCCTGTAGGCAACGTGGAGCATGCAGCATGCAGCGTTTCATGCGTTTCCGCATCTAGACATTCCTGCTGTTATCTTGTCCGGCGTGGCATGTGTGAGCGATCGGCCGCCTGTCAGGAGCGAGGGGGGTACGTGGGGGGGAGGAGGGGGGAGGGAGGGGAGGGGGGAGGGAGGGGAGGGGGGGTACTGGGGGTACTGGGGAGGGAGGGGGGGGGTGCCCTCGCCGGATCCTGGGCCAGCTGGAAGCAATGTGCTCATAGAGGGGGTGGAGGTGGAGGTTGGGGTGTGTGTGTGTGTGTGTGTGTGGAGAGAGGGGGGGGGGGGTGCTCTGAACCAGAACACAGACCAACAGTATGCGCTCCTCGGTCACTTCATAAATCAAGAGGCCCCTCCTAGCCTGCTAGCCCCCTAGCCTCCTAGCCCCCTAACCTCCCTCCTAGTCTCCTAGCCCCCTAACCTCCTACCCCCCTACCCTAGCATCCTAGCCTACTAGCCCCCTAGCCCCCTAGCCTCCTAGCCCCCTAGCCTACTAGCCCCCTAGCCTGCTAGCCTCCTAGTCTCCTAGCCCCCTACCCTCCTACCCTAGTCTACTAGCCTCCTAGCCTCCTAGCTTCCTAGCCTCCTAGCCCCCTAGCCTCCTAGCCTCCTAGCCTCCTAGCCTCCTAGCCCCCTAGCCTCCTAACCTCCTAACCTCCTAGCCCCCTAGCCTCCTAGCCTCCTAACCTCCTAGCCCCCTAGCCTCCTAGCCTCCTAAC
>NW_027662850.1:0-2500 GCF_963989245.1 Nansenia antarctica
GTGTGTGTGTGTGTGTGTACGCGTGCGCCAGAGGGAGAGAGAGTGTACGCACGCGTGTGTGTCTGTGTGAGTGAGAGTGTGTGTGTGTGGGCGTAGTGGTGGTTTAGGGCAGTGTTTCTCAACCCTCTCCGCGGGGCGCCCCCAGCCGCTCCACATATTTGATCTGTTCCACCACCAGCACACCTGATTCAACTAATCAAGTACAAATCATAATTGCTTTGTACATGATTAGTTGAATCAGGTGAGCTGGTGGTGGAACAGATCAAATATGTGGAGCGGCTGGGGCGCCCCGAGGAGAGGGTTGAGAAACACTGGTCTAGGGGATAGTGAGTTGGACTGGTGATCGGAAGGTCATGAGTTCAAATCCCACCTGGGAACACCACCACTAGTGTGTCCTTGAGTAAGACCTGGGAACACCACCACTAGTGTGTCCTTGAGTAAGACCTGGGAACACCACCACTAGTGTGTCCTTGAGTAAGACCTGGGAACACCACCACTAGTGTGTCCTTGAGTAAGACCTGGGAACACCACCACTAGTGTGTCCTTGAGTAAGACCTGGGAACACCACCACTAGTGTGTCCTTGAGTAAGACCTGGGAACACCACCACTAGTGTGTCCTTGAGTAAGACCTGGGAACACCACCACTAGTGTGTCCTTGAGTAAGACCTGGGAACACCACCACTAGTGTGTCCTTGAGTAAGACCTGGGAACACCACCACTAGTGTGTCCTTGAGTAAGACCTGGGAACACCACCACTAGTGTGCCCTTGAGTAAGACCTGGGAACACCACCACTAGTGTGCCCTTGACAGACAGGTAGACAGACAGGCAGGCAAGCAGACACACAAAACAACACCAAAAAAACAAAGTGGCATTCTTTTCGACCGGATACCTCGTGTCAGCAGCCCCCCTAAGATCTTCTGTGTTGACGGTTCCGAGCTGGAGTTTGTCTCTTGTTACAAATACCTTGCCTTTGGCTGGACTCATCCCTTTCCTTCACCACCCACATAAAGCACCTGCAGACAAAAGTCAAAGCTCGCCTAAGCTTTTTATACCGGAACAAGGCCTCCTTCACCCGTGCAGCCAAACATACCCTTGTCAAGATGACCATCCTGCCCATATTCGAATATGGCGACACCATCTATAGGATGGCATCTCAGTCTGCCCTCAGGAAACTCGACACCCTCCATCACTCCGCCATTCGTTTTGCCACTGGTGCGCCTTTCACAACTCACCACTGTGATCTGTACACCCCTTGTAGACTGGACATCTCTTCACAGCAGACGGCTCTGTCACTGGCTTCATATTATCTACAAATCCATACTTTGCAAAACACCTTTCTACCTCTCATCCCTTCTGCACCTCTCTCACCGCCCCGTCATCGTTCTAAGATCCAGTGATCTTGTCCGACTCACCATCCCCCAAAGCCCGTACCGTAGTCGGTCGCAGCGCTTTCCGGTTCGCTGCAGCACACGACTGGAACACCTTACAAAACACCCTCAAACTCACCGCACTCACCTCACTCACTGCTTTCAAACAAATCCTGCAGCGAACCATAGTCGATCAATGCACCTGCTGATCACCGTCTCCCATCCCATAACCCATCCCTGCCTCATTTAAGTACCCTGCTCCACTACCCCCGCTATCCCTCACCTCCGCTCTTCCTCACCCCTACCCTCCTCCGTCTCTCTCCCCCTCTCTCTGACTGTTAGTATTATAATGCATCTGTATTTGCCAGTGTTTTATTGTTTTATTGTTTTATTGTTTTATTGTTTATTGTATTACTTAACCTTGTTTTATTTCTAGCTTCCCATCCCCCCCTCCCCCCAAAGAGCCATTGCTTTTTGGTCAGGCTGCATTTGCAAATAAGAATTTGTTCTTACATGTTTGCCTGGTTAAATAAAGGTAAAAAAAAAAAAAAAACAGACAGACAGACACACACACACAGACACACAGACGGACAGACAGAGAGGTGTTTACTGTCGTTCAGTGGTCTGAGATTTTATAAAGTATCTTCCTCCATCTCTCCCCTGCCCCCCTCCTCCCCTCCCCTCCCCCCTCCCCCCTCCCTCCCCTCCCCTCCTCCCTCCCCCTCCCCTCCTCCCTCCCCTCCCTCCTCCCTCCCCTCCCCTCCCCCCTCCTCCCCCCTCCCCTCCCCCCTCCTCCCTCCCCTCCCCTCCCCCCCTCCTCCCCCCCCCTCCCCTCCCCTCCCCCCTCCCCTCCTCCCTCCCCACCCCTCCCCTCCCCTCCTCCCCTCCCCTCCTCCCTCCCCTCCCCTCCCCCCTCCCCTCCCCTCCCCTCCTCCCTCCCCTCCCCTCCTCCCTCCCCTCCCCTCCCCTCCTCCCCTCCTCCCTCCCCTCCCCTCCCCTCCCCTCCTCCCCTCCCTCCCCCTCCTCCCTCCCCTCCCCTCCCCCCTCCCCACCCCTCCCTCCCCTCCTCCCTCCCCTCCCCTCCCCCCCCCCCCCCCCCCTCCCAGTGTCCCATGAGCATGTGACCAGCCTG
>NW_027662850.1:5000-7500 GCF_963989245.1 Nansenia antarctica
TTTTTTTTTCCGTTATCAACCTATCATTGCGCTTTAGAGTAAAACAAAGCACGCAACTGTCGTGTCTATCTTTTCATGGCAACTCTACATTGTGATTTACAATCCGTTACACCCGAGTCCTTCTATGGCTCTGACCCCTGACCTCGAGCATGAATACATTCTGTTGTGCCCTGTGCAATGACAAAGGTGATCCTTCTTTCCCTAATTAATGATTATTATTATGTGTGTGTGTGTGTGTGTCTGTGTGTGTGTGTGTGTGTGTGTGTGTCTGTCTGTCTGTGTGTGTGTGTGTGTATCTGTGTCTGTGTGTGCGTGTGTGTGTGTGTGTCTGTCTGTCTGTGTGTGTGTGTGTGTGTGTATCTGTGTCTGTGTGTGTGTGTGTCTGTGTGTGTGTGTGTGTGTGTGTCTGTCTGTGTGTGTCTGTGTGTGTGTGTGTGTGTGTGTGTCTGTCTGTGTGTGTGTGTGTGTGTGTGTGTGTATCTGTGTCTGTGTGTGCGTGTGTGCGTGTGCGTGTGCGTGTGCGTGTGCGTGTGCGTGTGTGTGTGTGTGTGTGTGTGTGTGTGTGTGTGTGTGTGTAGGATCTGGTGTTTCCTGATGCTAAGGATCGTCAGTTTCTCCATTTCTTCCACAAGAGGGCGGCGGTGGAGAGCTTCAACACACACAGATACAACCAGCTCAGAGACCAGCTGGCAGAGGTACACACACACACACACACACAGACACACAGACAAAGACACACACACACACACACACACAGAGATACAGACACACAGACACACACAGAGATACAGACACACACACACACACACACACAGAGATACAGATACACACACAGACACACACAGACACACACACACACACACACAGAGACACACACACAGATACACACACACAGATACACACACACACACACACATACGCACACACATACGCACACACACACACACCATGTTTTCATATTCAGTAATCGCTGGGTGTTATGAAGGAATAATCGATTATTCGACCTGTGCCGACATCCAGACAGGCAGCCATGGACCATCTGCAAGAAACCGCTTCATATGTTAAACACAAACACACCTTCAACATTCATATGTTAAACACACCTTCAACATTCATATGTTAAACACACCTTCAACAGTGGAAAGTCTCATTTATTCTGCTATTAATCCTCACGACTTTCTCCTTCTGAATACTTAAATTAGGCAACATGACAATAATGCAGAACAGAAAAAAGCCATGCCGCTAATAATACCCAGCATGAGAGCCTATCTTTAACCAACGTGTCGACCTGTCAGTTAACACTGCAACAGTTTAGCCCATACACCTTTACCTGTCAGTTTACACTGCAACAGTTTAGCCCAGACATCTTTACCTGTCAGTTTGCCCAGACATCTTTACCTGTCAGTTAACACTGCAATAGTACACCAGACATCTTTACCTGTCAGTTAACACTGCAACAGTTTAGCCCAGACATCTTTACCTGTCAGTTTACACTGCAACAGTACACCAGACATCTTTACCTGTCAGTTAACACTGCAACAGTTTAGCCCATACACCTTTACCTGTCAGTTAACACTGCAACAGTTTAGCCCAGACATCTTTTGGCTAACGCAGTGCAACGCAACCTCAGAAAACAGGAAACAGGAAAAAGGAAACAGGGACCAATTAAATGTTTTTACTCACATCAGAACCTGAGCACTAGCAACGTAGCCCTCACAAAGCTAGGCTAGGCTAAAAACAAGTAGCCTAGTAGCCCAACTGTAAACTAACTAACGTGCAGTTGAATGACGTCAGACTCTCGTCCCGTTCCACACTCAATAGTAATAATAAGTCATAATAATAACTGAACTATGTTAATATTATTGTGTATTGTGTAGGCTATATTGTTTTCCTGTGTGTGATTAATGCAAAAACAACAACACATGGTGCGACAGAACCAACATTAGTTCTGTTCGTTAATTTGCGTTTATTTGAATGGGAAATATTTTTGAACGGTCCTGATGTTAAAAATCTACTTTGACCCTGGGGAACGAGTATTGTAATAACCCATGATTCTGTCCCATCCATAATGGTGAGACTACACACACACACACACATACACACAATTAACTGATCTAATTAAGACTAATTGTGTGCGTGTATGTGTGTCTCTCTCTCTCTGTGTGTCTGTCTGTTTCTGTCTGTGTCTGTGTCTGTGTGTGTGTGTCTGTGTTTGTGTCTGTGTCTGTGTGTGTGTGTGTGTGTGTGTGTGTGTGTGTGTGTGTGTGTGTCTATGTGTGTGTCTACTATGTGTGTTTGTGTGTCTATGTGTGTGTGTGTCTGTGTCTGTGTCTGTGTGTGTCTGTGTGTGTGTGTGTGTGTGTGTGTGTGTGTGTGTGTGTGTGTGTGTGTGTGTGTAGGTGGAGAGTAATCTGGAGCGTCTGAGGAACCCCGTCCAGCTGCAGCTTCCTGTCAACCACATCCAGCCCTGAACACACACACACACACACACACACAGACA
>NW_027662849.1:0-2500 GCF_963989245.1 Nansenia antarctica
TGCAGGAAAAAAAACCAACAACGACCTGCTTTGGCCTGCAGGTGGCGACGAAAGCGTCTCATCGGTCAGGATCCCACTCTAGCTCCCACACACACGTCAACATAATGTAACACACCTGCAGAAGAAGAAGAAGATGTTCATATCAGTCAACATTGTCATTATGAATAGCATTATGGAGCCATAATCTGGTTATTTTACTCTCAGGCTGAGCTATTAGGCTAAAACCTTTACGATGTGGCACCTGACAATGTGAGAGAGAGAGAGAGAGAGAGAGAGAGAGAGAGACAGAGAGACAGAGAGACAGAGAGACAGAGAGAGAGAGAGAGAGAGAGAGAGAGAGAGAGAGAGAGAGAGAGAGAGAGAGAGAGAGAGAGAGAGAGACGGCATCGGCATCTTGTCTTCTCCCGAGCATTGAGATTTTTGAAGGCTGAGCAACACAAAGCTGTAGGGACCTCTCCCTCGTCTCCGAGACCCTGAGACCCTGTAATGTTGTCTGTGCCAGAGGGCCAGTGACAGCCCTCTCCCTGGTTGTGACTTCGCGGCCTGTTCAAACATTAATCTCATGACTCCCGTCGGTCCGTCTAACGGTAATTAATTGTTTACTTTCTCATCTGGCGATGATGACACAACTCTTTACAGAGGGTTGTTTGCTCACAGCAATTAAATTCATCAAGCGCCCATTCTCTCTCTCTCTCTCTCTCTCTCTCTCTCTCTCTCTCTCTCTCTCTCTCTCTCTCTCTCTCTTTCTCTCTTTTTTTTTTTTCGTGCTAAATGCAGATTAGCGGCGTCACAATCGCATCCTAGAAGGAGAGTAAACTGCTCATTATGCGCGGTGACCTGCTGCTGTATGAATAATTCAGCGCTGGCGTGTTAGCGTGCCTGGCTGTTATTAGCATTCTGGATGTAGGAGAGGGGGAGATGTGGGGGGGGGGGGTGAGAGGAGAGGAAGGTAAATGGGGGGTGAGAGGGAGGGAGGGAGGGGGGAGATTGAGGGAGATGGTGAGAGAGGAGAGGGAGGGAGTGGGGGGGGGGGGGGTGTGAGAGAAAACAGGGGGGTAGAGGGAGGGTGAGAGAGAGACAGAAGAGAGACACACACACACAGAGACACTTGTACAGTATCACTGACAAGGGGGGCTGACTCAGGGGATCAACGCAGGATTGAGACACACATCACACACACACACACACATCATCACACGGCACAGGAGATCAGTGGAGGTGCGTCCCCCCCCCCACCCACACACACACACACACACACCCTGCTGTCTGTGTGCATCTCCCACCCCCCCGCTGCTACCTCCGCGCTCAATCTGCTTACTGTGAAGAAAACAACAAAGGCGGCTCCATGCTAAACACCCAGGCTCCTGGGCCCGCGCCTGGGATAGACTCTGCTCTGTAAACACACTTGACTCCCTTCTCTCTCTCTCTCTCTCTCTCTCTCTCTCTCTCTCTCTCTCTCTCTCTCTCTCTCTCTCTCTCTCTCCATCTCCATCCCTCTCTCTCACTCTCTTTTTTCTTAACGAGGGGAAATCGTGAGGCTTGGAAACCCCCAACGGATCCATCCTGGCGTGTCAGGGAGAGAGTGAGCGGGTGTGTGTGTGTGTGTTGTGTGTGTGTGTGTTGTGTGTGTGTAGTGAGTGTGTGTTTGTGTTTGTGTGTGTGTTGTGGGTGTGTGTGTGTTGTGTGTGTGTGTTGTGTGGGTGTGTGTGTGTGTTGTGTGGGTGTGTGTGTGTTGTGTGTGTGTAGTGAGTGAGTGTGTGTGTGTGTGTGTTGTGTGTGTAGTGAGTGTGTGTGTGTGTGTGTGTGTGTGTGTGTGTGTAGTGAGTGAGTGTGTGTGCATGCAAGCGTATGTGCCAGGCTGCATGTGCTTTCCATCGTGCCACTTCACTGGGTGCACTCATGCTTGACTGAGTATGTCGACACACTACAGTCTCCCTCCCCCATTCCCCCCCCCCATCCCCCCCCCATTCCCGCCCCCCCCAGCCTCCTGTCTGTTTCCTCAGCTAAGTGCTGTAGCTACGAGCGCTAACAGGACTCGGGTTCACCTCTGCAGGCCCATTAGGGTCCAAACATCCGGCTCCCCTACCGCTGGGGTCAGAGGTCGCAGACTGACATCCATCACTGACCCTCTGTAGCAACCCTGGGAGGGAGGGAGGGAGAGACAGAGGAAGAGGGAGGGAGAGAGAAAGGGAGAGGGAGGGAGGGAGAGAGAGACAGAGGAAGAGGGAGGGAGAGAGAGAGAGAGAGAGGGAGGGAGGGAGAGAGAGACAGAGGGAGAGAGAGGGAGGGAGAGAGAGAGAGAGGGAGAGAGAGAGAGAGGGAGGGAGAGAGAGACAGAGGGAGAGAGAGGGAGAGAGAGAGAGGGGGAGAGAAGGAGCAGATATTAAATACACCCGCCTGTAATTGAACCATCAGGTAACGGATGTAAACAACTGCCATTGTGTGCTCAATGATGAATCGATGCGAATCACATTATTTAACCGGATATTAACCTATTATT
>NW_027662849.1:5000-15000 GCF_963989245.1 Nansenia antarctica
GGGAGAAAAACAACAATATTCCTCACCCTTCTCCCCTCCTTTTCATCACTTCACCAAGCTGGTTGTTTCTCTATGTACCCCTTGGTGACCTACGGAAACACTTACTGTGCACCAGGCCCTTGGCCTGAGGATGGGGCTGAGGATGGAGCTGAGGATGGGGATGGGGCTGAGGATGGGGATGAGGATGGGGCTGAGGATGGGGATGAGGATGGGGCTGAGGATGGGGATGGGGATGGGGATGAGGATGGGGATGGGGCAGGGGATGGGGCTGAGGATGGGGCTGGGGCTGAGGATGGGGCTGGGGATGGGGCTGAGGATGGGGCTGAGGATGGGGCTGAGGATGGGGCTGAGGATGGGGCTGAGGATGGGGATGGGGCTGAGGATGGGGATGGGGCTGAGGACGGGGCTGAGGATGTTGGCTGGGGATGGGGATGGGGCTGAGGATGGGGCAGGGGATGGGGATGGGGCTGGGGCTGGGATGGGGCTGAGTGAATCTCATCATTCTCCACTAATCATTCTAGAACCTGACTCCACGCCAGATACCTCTGGTGAACCTGGGACTACACAAGCTTTGTGTGTGTGTGTGTGTGTGTGTGTGTGTGTGTGTGTGTGTGTTAGAGATCTGACATTTACAAAGTGATGCTGATTGGCCCAAGGAGAGGGTGCTGTAGTAAACAACTGACATTCCGGAATTACACTGATTGGCTGTGGGGGACAACATGTTTACTGATTGGCTGTGGGGGACAACATGTTTACTGTCGACTAGTTTACAGTAACTGTGTCCCCGCCAACCCCCCCACAACATTTGTTGTTTGTGTAGGTTGTATGTGTGTGGTGTCACCGTATGAGTCACACTCGTGTGTGTGTGTGTGTGTGTGTGTGCTGTTAAGATGGAGCTGCTTGCTCTAATGTCCTTCGGTCTCCATGTCTTCGTATATCTCACACACCACCGGGAACATTTAGGTGAATGTTGGGTGGATGATTCGCCTCACCACCGAGATCCGGCATCCGCAAAAAAAAACAAAAAACTCCCCTGATCGGCCCGGGGGGGGCGCTATAGTAAACAACTGAAATGTCAGATGTTTACTGTAAGACTTGTTTACAGTAGCTCTAAAACCCCCCTCCCTCCTTCCCCCCCCCCGCCCCCCCCACACACACACCGCCCCTGAGCTCCGGTCCTCTACCTCCACGCGTCGCCCTCCCCTCCCCTCCTCTCCCCTCCCCTCCCCTCCCCTCCCCTCCCCTGATTGGAGATGGGCTGTGTGATCATGTTTCCCTGCCTGTCCTTGTGATTTGTAAGCTGTTTAAAAAAAAAAAAACGTGAACGAGGCAATTAAAGCCCCCGGACGAGCGGAGGGGAGGGTGAGTGGGTTGCCGCGGCGATCATTAGCGATGAATTACCTCGGCGTGCACTCAGGCACCCCGGGAGGACGCCCAGCCGCTCCACGTTCGCTGCGCACCAGATCCAATCTAGCCATTGATTAACAGGGGCTTGTTCTTCCTGTGAAATCACTCGATGGGGATTTTAGGGCCACTCATCCGGTCTCGTTGAGATGGGCTAACATCAAAGGAGAGTGAGGAGGGATTGTGGGTAAAGTGGGTATTCGGGGCCTTACCGTTTCCCGTGTAGGAGACTTTAGAAGAGCAAATCTTGAATTATTGCCTGATGTAAATAATCTACTGTCGTTTCTTTGGGGGCGTGGGGGGGGTTTGAGGAGGCGGAGGAGGAGGAGGTAGGAGTCGTCACCCAGAGGGGAGAGGGTAAATGGACTGACTTATCCTGCGCCTTATTCCAAAGCGCTTTACAACGGCCTCTCATTCACCCATTCACACACCAATGGCGGCAAGCTGCCATGCAAGGCGCCACCCGCTCATTGGGGGTAATTTGGGGTTCAGTGTCTTGCCCCAAGGACACCTCGACATGTGGCCAGCCGGTGTTCGAACCGCCGATCTGTCGACCTTGCGATCATTAGATGCCGGCTCTACCTCCTGCGCAGGAAGGGTTGGGGTTAGCCGCCCCATAGGAAGGGTTAGGGTTAGCCACCCCATAGGAAGGGTTGGGGTTAGCCACCCCATAGGAAGGGGAATCGCGGTTCCTCGGAAGCACTCAGATTTCCCTTGATGAGGCAACGGCGGGGGGCTCTTACCCGTGGAATGTAAACACACGGACATTTCTGAATCCCGACCTAACCCGCTATTAGAACATCGTACGTAAGCGGCCCGATTAGTACCAGGGGGGTATCCCATCAAAGTCGCTGAAGGACAAGAGTTTAACCCGAAAACCCAGCCTTATTTTTGATAAGTCTCGCGAGATTTATCAAAAATAAGCCTGGATTTTTCTTTAACGACGTAGATGGAATACCCCCCAGGTCTCCAATCATGAGTGTGATGACTCAATATCGTCGGATAATACAAATATTATGTTAACGAATTCCCCCACAGTTTTTTTTTACGAATGAATTGCTTTAATTAGAGTAAATAAGTGTCGTGATTAGCCCCAATTATGAAGGTATTAAAAGACGCACATAAAAAGAACAGTCTTTGCCTGGCGTCATGACGAGAGAGACGTTGAGAGGTACTGTGAGTGTCATGCGCAACCTTTCCGTTAACAACACGCTACGCGACAGCGGTCGACGTTACGTTGTCGTTGGAATGTGAGGCATGGCTGGAATACTACGCTCCTGGAGTATTGAACACACTGGGCAGCTTATCTCCCAAACAAGAACAGTAGTAGTAGGGTATCGCCGAGCTAGGACATCGTGTTCAATAACATCTCCCCTCTCTCCCCTGTTCAGCTCACACATCACATTGGGTGTCCAGGCAGGGGGAGGGGGGGGGGTTTAGAAGGGCTTTTCTCTCCCTAAATGGCCAAAGGGGGGCTGTTCACACAGTCACAACGCAGGGATCACATGATGTCTGAGGGGGGAAAGGTCTCCAGGCAGCTGCTCCTTTTCGGATGGGGTTTTCGACGCGTCCGAGAGGGCCCCCACGCCGCCGCCTGAGCTGAGAGGTGGAGCAAATACTTCTAGGAAAAGCGGGGAAAAAAAAAGAAGGAAAAAAAAAAAGAAAAGAAAAGGCTAAGGAGCTTGTGTGTCTATCTGAAATGGTTTCTGGAGTCCCTTGCCTGCCTCGGTGTTATAAACACCCACAGTGTTCAAATTCTTCCTTTGTCAATGAGTCATAACAGGTGTCTCAGTCACGTTGTGTTTTTTTTAAATTATTATTCTCCGGCTTATTTTCCACTTGCATGGAAAGTTTTTTTTTCTTTTTTTTTTTCTTCTTCTTCTTCTTCTTCTTCTTCTTTATTGGGAACACTCTGCCCTGGGTAGTCATCTTTGCCTAGAGACATGATATGTCGACTTTCTTTGAAGCAAGAATGGTTACTTTCACACTTGTTCGGAAAGCCAGACATGCCTAGTTAAACCTAGAGAGGTGGAAATACAGAACACACCTCTAACACAATCCTGTACATATGTTCGCTGTAGGGCAGAGTGCATGCGTGTTCAGGTTCTCTCTCTCTCTCTCTCTCTCTCTCTCTCTCTCTCTCTCTCTCTCTCTCTCTCTCTCTCTCTCTCTCTCTCTCTCTCACTGTATTACATTCGGAGACCTTTGACGCTCCAGAAACCGCTCGGCAAGTGTCGAAATCCTTTTAAGCAGGAAGGCATTGACCTAGCTGTGTTGCATGTATTTTACATGACCAGCACCTGTGGGATTATTCCTGCCATTTCCAGAATAGCTCCCTTGGCACTTGGAGTTCATTGAACGTGGAATTACACATTAAGCCAGCGGGAGCCGCATTCCATACCTTTCACGCTTTACCATGTCATCGCAAATTCTCCCTGGTGTAAATAAATACACTTTAAAACCCGGTCGGTTCTCAACTACAGAGGAGGAATAAGCAGCCAGGCCCCTTTATAATGCGGCACCTCATCTTGTCTGCAGTTGGGTCAATCTCCTTGGCTGGAGGAGGGGGGGGGCGCACACACACACACACACCCCTCTGGCTGGAGGCTGGCTGTGTGAAAGATGCAGGGAATATACACGTTATTTATGTTCTCAGCTGACCAGATAACAGTCTCCCTCTTGGAATAGATTGATTCACTACTGTGTATATTTGGCACTAAGCTTTGCCTAAGCATAAATAGTCATTTTAGATTGTGATATTGACAAGAGGGGAGGGGGTGGGGGGTGGGGTTGGGGGGGAGGATGGGGGGGGAGGATGATAGAATGATGATAG
Organism: Nansenia antarctica; assembly: GCF_963989245.1. Taxonomy (NCBI): domain Eukaryota; kingdom Metazoa; phylum Chordata; class Actinopteri; order Argentiniformes; family Microstomatidae; genus Nansenia; species Nansenia antarctica. The sequence continues at coordinate 9,238 of NW_027662849.1, forward strand.
AAGTAGCTGTTAAACCCTGGGGTAATTCAGCGGTTTGGGTTTGAAAAATGCACAATGATTGTTTACTCCAGGTTCCCCTGAAGCTATTTCTGTTTCTGTTCCACTCTGGTTTCCCTCTGCTGTAGGAGCTCTGCTGTAGGAGCTCTGCTGTAGGAGCTCTGCTGTAGGAGCTCTGCTGTAGGAGCTCTGCTGTAGGAGCTCTGCTGTAGGAGCTCTGCTGTAGGAGCTCTGAGTCCTGTGTAGGTGTGTTATTATAACAGTATAGTATTCATAGGTCAGATGGTTTCAATTCAATTAAATTCAACTTTATTCGCCATGTGCAATGCACTAGGAACATGATTTGGTATTCAACCATGCTAAACAAGCTACAGTACATACAACAGCAAGACGACAACACGACAATACTCAAGACAAAATATACAGTACCAATATGAGTGAATATTATGAATAAATATGCTGTACAACTAAGTGCAAGAACATGTAAAGTGCAGGGTGCAATGATCAGCAGTTATTGAGGAGAGCTATGGCTTTGGGGAAGAAACTGTTCAAGTGGCGTGATGTTTTTGTCCTGGTGGCCCTGTTTATAAAATCTATCTCGTCATCCTCAGCTTGTTGTCTGCCATAATAATACTACTACTACTACTAATAAAAATAATAATAATAATAATTGGTTTATTTGCCATGCAATCAACTTGTCAGTCAATTGTTGGAATTTGGTATGTTGCTCTAGGCAGAGGGTCAGCCATAGTCGACGCATCTGGAGCAATTTGGGGTTTAGTGCCTTGCTCAAGGGCACATGCAGCTCTCTCCTGAGGTGGGGATCAAACCAATTGCTAGCCGGCCTCTCTAACCTCTAGGCTACTGCTGCCACCGCCCTGTAACATCCCTCCCATAAACATCCATTCCCATATCGACACTCAGTCACACAGAAACATATATAAACATAACACCGCTTTTATGAGGACATAGTAATGATGATTAGACCAGAATATCTGCCAAGGAGATTAGAAGAGGCTTGATTTTTGGAGTACAATCGAGGCTTTTTCGAGCAAGCTCGTGTTTACATTCAGATTATAAATGACTTTCGCTGTTCATCTTGCTTCAATATGGTTAAGTACTAACACATGTGGCAGAATGTTCTCCTCTCTTTGGCTTTTATCAAGCTGACGTTTAACTGCCTCACTTCAGCTCCAGTAACATTTGCGGTAAAGTATCTCAAATAACAAAAAAATCCAGCATTTCCTCGGTACTTGTTTTTGTCTCTCTCTCTCTCAAGTTTATTTTCATTTTTTCTTTTTTATATATTCGCTCCTAACAACTTTCACCTGGGTGTAACAATTTGAACATGGTGAAAAAGTAGGTCATAGGCCGACTTCTCAAGTTTATTATGTACGTTTTTTAATACACTCCCGGCCGCTTTATTAGCAATAAAACTTAGAGCGTAGAAGATTATGGCCGATGACTCTGGTGCTTGTAGTGCTCTCACGGAGACAGAAAAAAAAACGGTACGGGTTCATTAGTCAACGCAAAAGGGTCTCCTCAGTCCCCTCCTAAGACGAGTCCTCTTTAAACGGTTACTCAATCTATTCTGCAGAGCCCAAATGACCAATAAAACGCCAATTTAGCATGACATCATTTATTGTCCTTCGTTAACACGAAAAACCCAAAACAAACTTTTTAGGAGGAGGCTTCTTTAAAAGTGTTGACATCAGCCTCGTAACACTCCGCCATAAACCAGGATTTTTCCCATATCCCCCCTCTCTCTCTCTCTCTCTCTCTCTCTCTCTCTCTCTCTCTCCCCCCCCCAACCGGGATCATCACCCGGGCCTCTAGAACTGCTCCCTGTAGGTCCGTAGCGCAGTTCTGACTTCCCAGCCGACGTACAGTACAGCACACGGCACCACTGCCCCTTTTAAATACGAAGAACCTTCCAGAACAGAAAGATCCATTGTTGGTCCCTTTTTTTTGGTGGGGCCCGTCAGCTGTGCTTGGCCTGTGAACCAGGTCTGTTATTAGGTCTGGCCCTGGTGTTTCCTGTTTGCTAACAGTGTGGCATGTGGTTAACCTTTTTTTTCTTTTTTTTCTCCTTCCATGAACCCCCCCCCCCCCCCCCCTGCTTGTGTATTTCAGGTTTGAAGAAATTGGTCAAGAAGAGCAAGGTTGAGTACCACGCTGGCGGTTCCACCCAGAACTCAGTGAAAATCGCCCCAGGTTTGTCTTCATTACTGCCCCTTCTCCCCCCCCTGTGTGCCTGACCCCTGACCTGTGTACCTGACCCCTGACCTGTGTGTCTGAACGGACAGCTATGTGTCTGCAACCGTAGGGCTGTACAGTAGGGAACATCTTCATGCAGTGTTTCCCCATTAATGACCTGGACAGCCCCCCCCCCCCCCGCTGTAGTCTTAATTTGTCCCGCCGTAGTCTCATGATGAACCGAAAATGAAAATGTTTTTACCCCCCGTAGACTAAAACATTCTCCCCCCCCCCCCCCCCCCCACACACACACTTTAGAGGGTCCAAGGTGCACCCACCATAGTCTCACAACATCATAAAACACTGATCAGGCTACAGTTCTTTTTAGGCGTCGCAAATTTATCAGACCTCCCTTGAAACGAGAAGGGGAGGGGAGGGGGGGGGGCAGGCATTCATAATATTTGCAATGTTATCTGGTTGGCCTAATTTCCTGAGACGTATCAAACATCAATTAGGAAGAATTACACGTCGATGCAATTAACATGTCACAACAAATTATAATCACACAAACGCTGATCCCCTGGCTGTTCCACCAATTTGAGTTTCAGAAAGAGGTTTGGGGATTGGCCCAAATCTAAAATAGCAATCTTAACTGAAGATGATTTATTCTATGACTGCTACTTTTTCTATTCTGACTGCAGTAAGTCGACATCGCTGTTGATACTGTGCAGCTTTTTGGTCTGTTTGCCATAAACAAAGGAGAAGAGAAAATGCCCCCCCCCCCAAAAAATATAAAAATATCTTAATTCCAAAAAGAGGAGCAGAAGCTAATTGACAGAGGCGGATGTTTATGAAAATGCAACCATTTGTGTGTAGGTGTTTGTGTGTATGTGTGTGTGTGTGTGTGTGTGTGTGTGTGTGTGTGTGTTGGTATGTGTGTTTAAGCAAGAGAGAGAGAGAGAGAGAGAGACACCAAGCCAAAGAGAGGCAGGGAGAGAGACTGAGAGAGAGGGGAGGGAGAGAGAGAGAGAGAGAGAGAGGGGGAGAGAGAGAGAGAGAGAGAGAGGGGAGGGAGAGAGGCGAGAGAGAGAGAGAGAGGGGGAGAGAGGGAGGGGAGGGAGAGAGGGGAGAGAGAGAGAGAGGGGAGGGAGAGAGGGGAGAGAGGGAGAGAGAGAGAGAGAGAGAGAGGGAGGGAGGGAGGGAGAGTGTGTGTGTGTGTGAGAAAAGGCAGGCCCTGAGGCAGCCAGCCAGCATCTCCTTGCTTTGGAGACAGTAAACATCCTTTTCAAAGAGACGCAGAGCTGAGCACCTCCGTGCAAACACTCTTTAATTATGAAGATCAGAAGCATTTACATAAACCTCACTCTCCCAAGACTACTCCTCAGCCTAGAACCGAGACACTCACTGCCAACTTGATTTTATCCTATTTTGCCCCCCCTCCCTCCCTCCCCCACCTCCTAATCTCCTCTCCTTTTTTAGGATGTCAATCCCAATGTGTGTCTCATGCAAATTCATCTCGGAAACTGGCGAGTCGTCGCTCTGCCCACTTGATTGTCAGTTTGACCTGATTACAACCTTGAAAAATCCTCCGCCGAAATTTCGTCTCAACACAGATTATTTCCACCCTCTCTCTCTCTCCCTCTCTTCCTCTTCCTCTCTGTCTCTCTCTCTCTCTCTCTCTCTCTCTCTCCTCTCTCTCTCTCTCTCTCTCTCTCTCTCTCTCTCTCTCTCTCTCTCACTCTCGCTTGTAGTTAGTCGGGGGCGGGGGTAAAAACCCGAAATTCGGTTTGGTTCTGCTTTCTTCAGTGAAGACGTAGACCTTGACAAGGAGTTATCATGTTTTATTTAAGAAGACATGGAGAGAAAGGCCTCTGGCCGTGTTTTCAGCAACCTCGTGAAATCAGATGGAAAGGAAGGGGGGTGGGGGGGGGGGGAAGAGTACCGCTGCTCGGGTGCCGACGCTGAAGAAAAGGCCCGTTGCATTCTCTCTTTCTCTCCCCCCAACCGCCACGCGTTCACGACCCATCACTCGCTCAATTAGAAGAGGAAGAGTGGGGGGAGGAAGAGTACAGGGAGGAAGTGTGGAGCAAGAAACCGAGAGTCCAAAAACCTGCATTCTGTTTAGACGGGGATATAGATTCTCCCTTTCTTCAGAGCAAAGATGTACTGAGCACTGTTCATTCTGAATACAAGAAAACAAGTGGTTGTTGTTTTGTTTTTTTCTCTTTTTCCTTTCGCCCAGTTGCCAGTCTCAGAAATACTTTCTCTGTCAATACACACCCTGAAGTGATGCTTTCTTCCCCAACCCCACCCCCCCTCCCCCCCCTCCCCCCCCACCCCAACGTCCTTACTTCCAGGTAATGGTGTTCTTTTTAGAGAAAATGTATAATGCATAACCGGGCTAGCTACAGAGATTATCACATTGTAGCACACCTGCAATATGTGAGAACTTCAAACCCCCGTGCTGGTATTGTGGAGAGGCTGAACCTTCAAACACGATGATATGCACTGCAGCTCAGAATCCACATCAAAGGGCCCGGGCTCCTAAATGAGATGCTCGATCCAGGGGCAGGTTTGCTCAGGAGCAGCCTCCCTCCACCCTCCACCCTCCACCCTCCTCCTCCTCCTCCTCCTCTTCCTCCTCCTCCTCGGCTAGCTGCTAGCTAGGAAGAAGAGGGGGGAATGTTCAGAAGCTTTGCACTGGGATCAACGAGCATGCTGGGAGAACCCAAGGTGTGGGAGGATCAATGCCTGTCAGTGTAGAAGAAGACAAGCTCTCCCCCCCCTCTCTCTCTCTCTCAATTTTCTCTCTCTCTCCCCATTTTCTCTCTCTCTCTCCCTCTTGAACAGTCACTCTCTCTGTCTCTCTCTCTCTCTCTCTCCATTTTCTCTCTCTCTCTCGAACAGCCACCCACTCACTCTCTCTCTCACTCTATCTCTCTCTCTCTTCGTTTGGTCGTTTGACCAAATCTAACAGATTGAATACTTCTGTTTCATCTGCGTTTAGACGCCTCATGTCATCAAGGAGAGCCTTGGAGCCTCCGGCACTAGAGGATGCCCAAATCAATCGGAATCTGATTTGGAGGGAAGTGTAATCGACCAAACAGGAAGCTACAGAATAGATTTGTGTTTAAAAAAAAAAAAAAAAGTTTTTATTATTCTTCCCCCATCCTGTCCTCTGCCCTCTCTCACTTCACCATCATTAGCTCTAGTTAGCATCAATTGCTAGTACCTAGTACCTAACTACCTAAGTACCTAGTACCTAGTACCTAAGTATCTATGTAGCTAGTACCTAAGTACCTGACTACCTAAGTATCTACGTATGTACCTATGTACCTAACTACCTAAGTATCTATGTACCTAGTACCTAACTACCTAAGTATCTATGTACCTATGTACCTAACTACCTAACTACCTAAGTATCTATGTACCTAACTACCCAAGTATCTATGTACCTAAGTACCTATGTATCTATGTATCTATGTACCTAACTACCTAAGTATCTATGTACCTAAGTACCTAAGTACCTAACTACCTAAGTATCTATGTACCTAACTACCTAACTACCTA
>NW_027662848.1:0-54000 GCF_963989245.1 Nansenia antarctica
GCTGTTCTGAAAGTGTCCAAGCGGCCTGTTCTTAGAGTGGACTGTTTTTTGCATTCGTTCTCAAGTTATATCAAACTATCAAAGTGTTGTTTTCTGCCTTTCTCGAGCACATTTTGATTTGTTGTTGAATGCTCCTATAATGTAACTCTAAATGACAATCAGAGCAACTTGAATTGCGTGTGTGCAGCCTTTTGCTCAAAAGTGATCAACGTTTCGTTTTCGGAGTCTCTTTTGACAATCTCTTCAAGAGCTGTTTTCAGTCATTAACAGAGCTGTTCTGAAAGTGTCCAAGCGGCCTGTTCTTAGAGTGGACTGTTTTTTGCATTCGTTCTCAAGTTATATCAAACTATCAAAGTGTTGTTTTCTGCCTTTCTGGAGCACATTTTGACTTGTTGTTGAATGCTCCTATAGTGTAACTCTAAATGACAATCAGAGTATGTTGAATTACGTGTGTGCAGCCTTTTGCTCAAAAGTTATCAATGTTTCGTTTTCAGAGTATCTTTTGACAATCTCTTAAAGAGCTGATTTCAGTCATTAACAGAGCTGTTCTGAAAGTGTCCAAGCGGCCTGTTCTTAGAGTGGACTGTTTTTTGCATTCGTTCTCAAGTTATATCAAACTATCAAAGTGTTGTTTTCTGCCTTTCTCGAGCACATTTTGACTTGTTGTTGAATGCTCCTATAATGTAACTCTAAATGACAATCAGAGCAACTTGAATTGCGTGTGTGCAGCCTTTTGCTCAAAAGTGATCAACGTTTCGTTTTCGGAGTCTCTTTTGACAATCTCTTCGAGAGCTGTTTTCAGTCATTAACAGAGCTGTTCTGAAAGTGTCCAAGCGGCCTGTTCTTAGAGTGGACTGTTTTTTGCATTCGTTCTCAAGTTATATCAAACTATCAAAGTGTTGTTTTCTGCCTTTCTGGAGCACATTTTGACTTGTTGTTGAATGCTCCTATAGTGTAACTCTAAATGACAATCAGAGTATGTTGAATTACGTGTGTGCAGCCTTTTGCTCAAAAGTTATCAATGTTTCGTTTTCAGAGTCTCTTTTGACAATCTCTTAAAGAGCTGATTTCAGTCATTAACAGAGCTGTTCTGAAAGTGTCCAAGCGGCCTGTTCTTAGAGTGGACTGTTTTTTGCATTCGTTCTCAAGTTATATCAAACTATCAAAGTGTTGTTTTCTGCCTTTCTCGAGCACATTTTGACTTGTTGTTGAATGCTCCTATAATGTAACTCTAAATGACAATCAGAGCAACTTGAATTGCGTGTGTGCAGCCTTTTGCTCAAAAGTGATCAACGTTTCGTTTTCGGAGTCTCTTTTGACAATCTCTTCGAGAGCTGTTTTCAGTCATTAACAGAGCTGTTCTGAAAGTGTCCAAGCGGCCTGTTCTTAGAGTGGACTGTTTTTTGCATTCGTTCTCAAGTTATATCAAACTATCAAAGTGTTGTTTTCTGCCTTTCTCGAGCACATTTTGACTTGTTGTTGAATGCTCCTATAATGTAACTCTAAATGACAATCAGAGCAACTTGAATTGCGTGTGTGCAGCCTTTTGCTCAAAAGTGATCAACGTTTCGTTTTCAGAGTCTCTTTTGACAATCTCTTCGAGAGCTGTTTTCAGTCATTAACAGAGCTGTTCTGAAAGTGTCCAAGCGGCCTGTTCTGAGAGTGGACTGTTTTTTGCATTCGTTCTCAAGTTCTATCAATGTTGTTTTCTGCTTTTCTGGAGCACATTTTGACTTGTTGCTGAATGCTCCTATAATGTAACTCTAAATGACAATCAGAGCAACTTGAATTGCGTGTGTGCAGCCTTTTGCTCAAAAGTGATCAACGTTTCGTTTTCGGAGTCTCTTTTTGACAATCTCTTCAAGAGCTGTTTTCAGTCATTAACAGAGCTGTTCTGAAAGTGTCCAAGCGGCCTGTTCTTAGAGTGGACTGTTTTTTGCATTTGTTCTCAAGTTATATCAAACTATCAAAGTGTTGTTTTCTGCCTTTCTGGAGCACATTTTGACTTGTTGTTGAATGCTCCTATATGTGACTCTAAATGACAATCAGAGTATGTTGAATTACGTGTGCGCAGCCTTTTGCTCAAAAGTTATCAATGTTTCGTTTTCAGAGTCTCTTTTGACAATCTCTTCGAGAGCTGTTTTCAGTCATTAACAGAGCTGTTCTGAAAGTGTCCAAGCGGCCCGTTCTGAGAGTGGACTGTTTTTTGCATTCGTTCTAAAGTTATATCAAACTATCAAAGTGTTGTTTTCTGCCTTTCTGGAGCACATTTTGACTTGTTGTTGAATGCTCCTATAATGTAACTCTAAATGACAATCAGAGTATGTTGAATTACGTGTGTGCAGCCTTTTGCTCAAAGGTTATCAATGTTTCGTTTTCAGAGTCTCTTTTGACAATCTCTTAAAGAGCTGATTTCAGTCATTAACAGAGCTGTTCTGAAAGTGTCCAAGCGGCCTGTTCTTAGAGTGGACTGTTTTTTGCATTCGTTCTCAAGTTATATCAAAGTGTTGTTTTCTGCCTTTCTCGAGCACATTTTGACTTGTTGTTGAATGCTCCTATAATGTAACTCTAAATGACAATCAGAGCAACTTGAATTGCGTGTGTGCAGCCTTTTGCTCAAAAGTTATCAATGTTTCGTTTTCAGAGTCTCTTTTGACAATCTCTTAAAGAGCTGATTTCAGTCATTAACAGAGCTGTTCTGAAAGTGTCCAAGCAGCCTGTTCTGAGAGTGGACTGTTTTTTGCATTCGTTCTCAAGTTATATCAAAGTGTTGTTTTCTGCCTTTCTCGAGCACATTTTGACTTGTTGTTGAATGCTCCTATAATGTAACTCTAAATGACAATCAGAGCATCTTGAATTGCGTGTGTGCAGCCTTTTGCTCAAAAGTGATCAACGTTTCGTTTTCGGAGTCTCTTTTGACAATCTCTTCGAGAGCTGTTTTCAGTCATTAACAGAGCTGTTCTGAAAGTGTCCAAGCGGCCTGTTCTTAGAGTGGACTGTTTTTTGCATTCGTTCTCAAGTTATATCAAACTATCAAAGTGTTGTTTTCTGCCTTTCTGGAGCACATTTTGACTTGTTGTTGAATGCTCCTATATGTAACTCTAAATGACAATCAGAGTATGTTGAATTACGTGTGCGCAGCCTTTTGCTCAAAAGTTATCAATGTTTCGTTTTCAGAGTCTCTTTTGACAATCTCTTCGAGAGCTGTTTTCAGTCATTAACAGAGCTGTTCTGAAAGTGTCCAAGCGGCCTGTTCTTAGAGTGGACTGTTTTTTGCATTCGTTCTCAAGTTATATCAAACTATCAAAGTGTTGTTTTCTGCCTTTCTGGAGAACATTTTGACTTGTTGTTGAATGCTCCTATAGTGTAACTCTAAATGACAATCAGAGTATGTTGAATTACGTGTGTGCAGCCTTTTGCTCAAAGGTTATCAATGTTTCGTTTTCAGAGTCTCTTTTGACAATCTCTTAAAGAGCTGATTTCAGTCATTAACAGAGCTGTTCTGAAAGTGTCCAAGCGGCCTGTTCTTAGAGTGGACTGTTTTTTGCATTCGTTCTCAAGTTATATCAAAGTGTTGTTTTCTGCCTTTCTCGAGCACATTTTGACTTGTTGTTGAATGCTCCTATAATGTAACTCTAAATGACAATCAGAGCAACTTGAATTGCGTGTGTGCAGCCTTTTGCTCAAAAGTTATCAATGTTTCGTTTTCAGAGTCTCTTTTGACAATCTCTTAAAGAGCTGATTTCAGTCATTAACAGAGCTGTTCTGAAAGTGTCCAAGCAGCCTGTTCTGAGAGTGGACTGTTTTTTGCATTCGTTCTCAAGTTATATCAAAGTGTTGTTTTCTGCCTTTCTCGAGCACATTTTGACTTGTTGTTGAATGCTCCTATAATGTAACTCTAAATGACAATCAGAGCATCTTGAATTGCGTGTGTGCAGCCTTTTGCTCAAAAGTGATCAACGTTTCGTTTTCGGAGTCTCTTTTGACAATCTCTTCGAGAGCTGTTTTCAGTCATTAACAGAGCTGTTCTGAAAGTGTCCAAGCGGCCTGTTCTTAGAGTGGACTGTTTTTTGCATTCGTTCTCAAGTTATATCAAACTATCAAAGTGTTGTTTTCTGCCTTTCTGGAGCACATTTTGACTTGTTGTTGAATGCTCCTATATGTAACTCTAAATGACAATCAGAGTATGTTGAATTACGTGTGCGCAGCCTTTTGCTCAAAAGTTATCAATGTTTCGTTTTCAGAGTCTCTTTTGACAATCTCTTCGAGAGCTGTTTTCAGTCATTAACAGAGCTGTTCTGAAAGTGTCCAAGCGGCCTGTTCTTAGAGTGGACTGTTTTTTGCATTCGTTCTCAAGTTATATCAAACTATCAAAGTGTTGTTTTCTGCCTTTCTGGAGAACATTTTGACTTGTTGTTGAATGCTCCTATAGTGTAACTCTAAATGACAATCAGAGTATGTTGAATTACGTGTGTGCAGCCTTTTGCTCAAAGGTTATCAATGTTTCGTTTTCAGAGTCTCTTTTGACAATCTCTTAAAGAGCTGATTTCAGTCATTAACAGAGCTGTTCTGAAAGTGTCCAAGCGGCCTGTTCTTAGAGTGGACTGTTTTTTGCATTCGTTCTCAAGTTATATCAAAGTGTTGTTTTCTGCCTTTCTCGAGCACATTTTGACTTGTTGTTGAATGCTCCTATAATGTAACTCTAAATGACAATCAGAGCAACTTGAATTGCGTGTGTGCAGCCTTTTGCTCAAAAGTTATCAATGTTTCGTTTTCAGAGTCTCTTTTGACAATCTCTTAAAGAGCTGATTTCAGTCATTAACAGAGCTGTTCTGAAAGTGTCCAAGCAGCCTGTTCTGAGAGTGGACTGTTTTTTGCATTCGTTCTCAAGTTATATCAAAGTGTTGTTTTCTGCCTTTCTCGAGCACATTTTGACTTGTTGTTGAATGCTCCTATAATGTAACTCTAAATGACAATCAGAGCATCTTGAATTGCGTGTGTGCAGCCTTTTGCTCAAAAGTGATCAACGTTTCGTTTTCGGAGTCTCTTTTGACAATCTCTTCGAGAGCTGTTTTCAGTCATTAACAGAGCTGTTCTGAAAGTGTCCAAGCGGCCTGTTCTTAGAGTGGACTGTTTTTTGCATTCGTTCTCAAGTTATATCAAACTATCAAAGTGTTGTTTTCTGCCTTTCTGGAGCACATTTTGACTTGTTGTTGAATGCTCCTATATGTAACTCTAAATGACAATCAGAGTATGTTGAATTACGTGTGCGCAGCCTTTTGCTCAAAAGTTATCAATGTTTCGTTTTCAGAGTCTCTTTTGACAATCTCTTCGAGAGCTGTTTTCAGTCATTAACAGAGCTGTTCTGAAAGTGTCCAAGCGGCCTGTTCTTAGAGTGGACTGTTTTTTGCATTCGTTCTCAAGTTATATCAAACTATCAAAGTGTTGTTTTCTGCCTTTCTCGAGCACATTTTGATTTGTTGTTGAATGCTCCTATAATGTAACTCTAAATGACAATCAGAGCAACTTGAATTGCGTGTGTAGTATATTGCTATGTTTAGCATAGATCTGGGATTGATTGCTATTGCCTCCGTAGCATTACATCTTGACAATGTTATCACCGATTGACTAGTGTGGTCTAGTGGTTGTCGGAATGGTGAATAAAGACGCACGTTGAACGTTGCTCCAGAGACCAGAGTCATTATTATTATAAAGTGTATCTTGTATGTCAGAGAGAACAACAAGACACAACATGGTGTCAGAAGATGTGACTTCTTCACAAATATAAGGAATTGCGAGGCGCCGTCGATCTACGCAGAAACTTTGTGGAGAACTATAGATAGCATAGCATAGCATATAGCATAGCTATCGACCCTGTGCGACGTTCGTTCGTAGGAGCTAGCGAGTGAAAGCAAAGCATGGAACAGTTCAAGCCTCCCGCGCCGCTCATGCTCTCTGGAAACGTGAGTGAGAATTGGCGTCGGTGGAAACAACGTTTTGAACTGTATATGATTGCCACTGGTGCAGATGATAAAGATGAGCATGTGAAAATAGCCATCATGCTGCACACCATAGGAGAAGAGGCATTAGAGGTATATAATACATTCACCATTGATTTTGAAGACCCAGCATACGAGACAATGAAAGAGATCATGGATGCATTTGAAGCATACTGTATCCCCAAAAAGAACATTGTTTTTGAACGTCACCAATTCTGGTCCCATTCTATGTCAGAGGGAGTTAGTGTCGACAAGTTTGTGACTGAACTCCGTCAGAAATGCAGAGACTGTGAGTTTGGTGCAGGTGAGAATGACACATTGAGAGACAAAATGGTGTTTAGCCTAACTGATCCTCGCATGAAAGAGAGACTATTGAGAGAGACAGACCTAACCCTGGACAGAGCACTAACCATATGCAGAGCTGCAGAAGCTGCCAAGTCACAGCTGCAAGCTATGGGGACAGGGCACGCAGACGCCCCAGTTCAAGCACTGTCCAGAGGAACTACTAGCTACTCTGAGATGAGAAGAGGATACAGAAAACAAAGATCGTCAGGAAGAGCAAATGAGCAGACGGACAGCACAAACACATGCGGGAAGTGTGGAGGGACACACCCGCCCCGCCAATGTCCTGCCTTCGGGACCACATGCCACAAATGCAACAAGAGAAACCATTGGTCCAAAGTGTGTGGCGCACCACAGCATGGGACAGTCACAGCAAGGGACGTCAGTCAACTTGAGAGCGAGGTAGATTCTTTATTTGTAGGCTCAGTGTTCTGTGTTAGGGTAGATAAGATCACGCAGCAGACAGACAACGCGTGGTACACCACAGTCAACCTCAGAGACACCCCGGTCAGATTCAAGCTGGTCACGGGGGCGGAGGCGAACGTGCTTCCAATGTGCATTTTCGAGGAGATACCGGGGCCCCCACGACTAAAGCCTACACAGACACTTCTCATTGCCTATGGAGGAGCACGCCTGAAACCGAAAGGAACAGTGACATTCACGTGTGAGACACCCAATAGAGCAAGAGCAAATCTAGTTTTTTTTGTGACTGCACAGTCCACCACGCCCATTCTGGGCAGAGAAGCGTGCGAGACACTGCAGCTCGTGAGGAGAATAGAGACGCTTGCAGTCAAGGCACCAGCTACAAAAGAGGAGCTGGTGGAGCGGTACGCATCTGTCTTCAGTGGCCTGGGTGAGTTCCCCGGTGTGCACCACATACACACAGACCCAAGTGTGGCCCCAGTCGTCCACGGATGCAGAAAGATCCCAGTCAGTGTCGTGGACAGACTGAAAACAACCCTGAAAGAGCTTGTAAAAAAGGACGTCATAGCACCTGTGACAGACCCGACCGAGTGGGTGAATAGCCTCGTCATCACTGAGAAAAAGAACGGATCACTGAGGGTGTGTTTGGATCCTCGTGATCTGAATGAGGCAATCAAGAGGCAGCACTACTCGATACCAACCCCGGAGGAAGTCCAGAGCAAGCTCTCTGGGAAGTCAATATTCACGATCCTGGACGAGAAGGACGGATATTGGCAGGTGAGACTTGACGAGCCATCATCTATGCTGTGCACATTCAGTACGCCGTGGGGAAGATTCCGCTTTAAGAGACTTCCTTTTGGCATCAAGTCCGCCAGCGAAGTTTTTCAGCAGAAAAACTGTGAGGCTTTTGGAGACATCGAAGGAGTCCATATCATCGCAGACGATATGATAATCGCCGCCGCCACAGAAGAGGAACATGATGGCATCCTTCACAAGGTCATGGAGAGGGCACAGAGAGCCAACGTCAAGTTCAACAAGGAAAAAATCCAGTACAAAATCAACACCGTCAGATACATGGGCCACGTCATTACACCAGAGGGAGTGAAACCGGATGACACAAAGGTGACGGCCATCAACAACATGCCGCCACCAGAGGACAAGACAGGGCTGCAGAGGCTGTTGGGGATGACGAGGTATTTGGCTCAGTATATCCCTGATGAAGCTTCAGTGACTGCCCCGCTCAGACAGCTGCTGAGGAGAGATGCAGCTTGGCAGTGGAACCATGAACATGATGATGCTTTAATCAAGCTGAAGTCAGCCCTCACCAACGCCCCTGTGCTGAAGTTCTATGACCAAGCCATGCCTCTCACCATACAGGCTGACGCGTCGAAAGATGGACTGGGAGCTTGTCTTCTCCAGGAGGGGAGACCGCTGTGCTATGCCTCACGAGCTCTCACAGAAGCTGAGAGAAACTACGCCCAAATAGAGAAGGAGTTGCTGGCGATAGTGTTCGCAGCCAAACGCTTCCACCAGTATGTTTACGGCAACACTGTTACAGTCCAATCTGATCACAAGCCACTTGAAGTGATTTTTAAGAAACACCTGAGCAAAGCCCCAGCAAGACTACAGCGCATGTTGCTCCAGCTTCAACGGTATGATTTGAAAATAACATACACGCCAGGAAAAGACATGCACGTCGCCGACACCCTTTCCCGCGCGTTTGTCACCGAACAGGCCGACAGTGGAAAAGAGGACCTCTTCGAGGAGAGAGTGATCCACACGATGGAGGCTACTGCTGCCATGAGCTCAGACATGCTCAAGATGCTCAAAGAAGCCACAGCAGCTGACGAGACACTACAGGCAGTGGCTGAGAGACACCGCAGCGGCTGGCCCCAAAGACGACGTAGTGTGCCCGCCAGTCTCTACCAATACTGGCCTCAGCGGCACATTATCCACATCAGGGACGGACTACTGATGACCGGCGACAGAATTGTGATTCCTCAAGCCGCCAGACAGGTGATACTAGAGAGACTACACCTCGCACATCAAGGTATCCAGAGGACAAAGGCACAGGCCCGACAAGTCGTGTACTGGCCGGGAATGACTCGTGACATCGACAACGCAGTGGAGAGATGCTCTCCGTGTCAACAACTCCAACCACAGAACCAGAGAGAGCCCCTCATGTCACATGATATCCCTGAGATACCATGGCTAAAGGTCGGGGCTGACATCTTTGAGCTCCAGGGCCAGTCATACCTTATCGTGGTGGACTATCTGTCCAAGTACCCAGAGGTGCTCCATCTACCTGACAAGACCGCTCACACAGTCATCCGCAAGATGAAAGCAGTCTACGCGAGGCACGGGATCCCAAAAGAGCTGGTAAGCGACCATGTTCCTTTTGCAAGTGCAGAGATGAGGGAGTTTGCAGCATCCTGGGGAATACAGCTCATTCACTCCAGCCCTGCATATCCTCAATCCAACGGTCTGGCAGAGAGGATGGTGAAGACGGTCAAACATGCACTCAAGAAAGCTTTGCAGACCAACATAGACCCCCATCTAGCCCTGCTAGCATTGAGAAACACTCCAATAACAGGCACAGATGTTTCCCCAGCTCAGGTGCTTATGGGAAGAGTACTACGAAGCACGCTGCCCTGCTCTACAGCTGTTCTACAGCCAGCTACCCCGAGAGGAGTTCATGCCAGGCTGAAAGATCTCCAAACCAGACAGGAGCACTACTACAACCGCAACTCACAGCCCTTACCTGAGTTTGCTCCTGGTGCAACGGTTCACATGGAAACGAGACGTGGATGGATGCCAGCCAGAGTCCTAAACCAACGAGAAGAGCCACGGTCATACAACGTGAGAAGCCCGTCTGGTGTTGTCTTCAGAAGGAACAGACGTCATCTCAGGCGTATTCATCCAAGTCTGCATCAAGAGAGAGATCCTGAGCCACTGGAGCAGCCTGCACCTGTGAGCCCGCTGGGAGGACCCCCAGAGTCACCGGATCATCCAGCTCAGCACCCGTCCTCCTGTGAGGGCGAGAGCTCCACTCCTACCTGCCGCACCAGAAGTGGCAGAGCTGTGGTGCTTCCGGCAAGGTATCAAGACTTTGAGATGGGCCAACGCTGAAGGTTGTGCTCCACCAGGGTTAAGTACTGGTGACCTCTGTCCCTTAGTTTAGTTAGTTACTAGATGATAGTTGGACACATTTAGAAAGTGTGTGGTATGTTTACAAAGTTTGATTTTACTCCAAGTGAAAGTTCACAAGTTACTGGACAAGTTATAGGACGTATAACTTTTCAGAGACTAATTTTCAGTTGACCCAAGAGAGACTTTTAATGCTTAAAAGGGGGGATGTAGTATATTGCTATGTTTAGCATAGATCTGGGATTGATTGCTATTGCCTCCGTAGCATTACATCTTGACAATGTTATCACCGATTGACTAGTGTGGTCTAGTGGTTGTCGGAATGGTGAATAAAGACGCACGTTGAACGTTGCTCCAGAGACCAGAGTCATTATTATTATAAAGTGTATCTTGTATGTCAGAGAGAACAACAAGACACAACAGCGTGTGTGCAGCCTTTTGCTCAAAAGTGATCAACGTTTCGTTTTCGGAGTCTCTTTTGACAATCTCTTCAAGAGCTGTTTTCAGTCATTAACAGAGCTGTTCTGAAAGTGTCCAAGCGGCCTGTTCTTAGAGTGGACTGTTTTTTGCATTCGTTCTCAAGTTATATCAAACTATCAAAGTGTTGTTTTCTGCCTTTCTGGAGCACATTTTGACTTGTTGTTGAATGCTCCTATAGTGTAACTCTAAATGACAATCAGAGTATGTTGAATTACGTGTGTGCAGCCTTTTGCTCAAAAGTTATCAATGTTTCGTTTTCAGAGTCTCTTTTGACAATCTCTTAAAGAGCTGATTTCAGTCATTAACAGAGCTGTTCTGAAAGTGTCCAAGCGGCCTGTTCTTAGAGTGGACTGTTTTTTGCATTCGTTCTCAAGTTATATCAAACTATCAAAGTGTTGTTTTCTGCCTTTCTCGAGCACATTTTGACTTGTTGTTGAATGCTCCTATAATGTAACTCTAAATGACAATCAGAGCAACTTGAATTGCGTGTGTGCAGCCTTTTGCTCAAAAGTGATCAACGTTTCGTTTTCGGAGTCTCTTTTGACAATCTCTTCGAGAGCTGTTTTCAGTCATTAACAGAGCTGTTCTGAAAGTGTCCAAGCGGCCTGTTCTTAGAGTGGACTGTTTTTTGCATTCGTTCTCAAGTTATATCAAACTATCAAAGTGTTGTTTTCTGCCTTTCTGGAGCACATTTTGACTTGTTGTTGAATGCTCCTATAGTGTAACTCTAAATGACAATCAGAGTATGTTGAATTACGTGTGTGCAGCCTTTTGCTCAAAAGTTATCAATGTTTCGTTTTCAGAGTCTCTTTTGACAATCTCTTAAAGAGCTGATTTCAGTCATTAACAGAGCTGTTCTGAAAGTGTCCAAGCGGCCTGTTCTTAGAGTGGACTGTTTTTTGCATTCGTTCTCAAGTTATATCAAACTATCAAAGTGTTGTTTTCTGCCTTTCTCGAGCACATTTTGACTTGTTGTTGAATGCTCCTATAATGTAACTCTAAATGACAATCAGAGCAACTTGAATTGCGTGTGTGCAGCCTTTTGCTCAAAAGTGATCAACGTTTCGTTTTCGGAGTCTCTTTTGACAATCTCTTCGAGAGCTGTTTTCAGTCATTAACAGAGCTGTTCTGAAAGTGTCCAAGCGGCCTGTTCTTAGAGTGGACTGTTTTTTGCATTCGTTCTCAAGTTATATCAAACTATCAAAGTGTTGTTTTCTGCCTTTCTCGAGCACATTTTGACTTGTTGTTGAATGCTCCTATAATGTAACTCTAAATGACAATCAGAGCAACTTGAATTGCGTGTGTGCAGCCTTTTGCTCAAAAGTGATCAACGTTTCGTTTTCAGAGTCTCTTTTGACAATCTCTTCGAGAGCTGTTTTCAGTCATTAACAGAGCTGTTCTGAAAGTGTCCAAGCGGCCTGTTCTGAGAGTGGACTGTTTTTTGCATTCGTTCTCAAGTTCTATCAGTGTTGTTTTCTGCTTTTCTGGAGCACATTTTGACTTGTTGCTGAATGCTCCTATAATGTAACTCTAAATTACAATCAGAGCAACTTGAATTGCGTGTGTGCAGCCTTTTGCTCAAAAGTGATCAACGTTTCGTTTTCGGAGTCTCTTTTGACAATCTCTTCGAGAGCTGTTTTCAGTCATTAACAGAGCTGTTCTGAAAGTGTCCAAGCGGCCTGTTCTTAGAGTGGACCGTTTTTTGCATTCGTTCTCAATTTATATCAAACTATCAAAGTGTTGTTTTCTGCCTTTCTGGAGCACATTTTGACTTGTTGTTGAATGCTCCTATAATGTAACTCTAAATGACAATCAGAGTATGTTGAATTACGTGTGTGCAGCCTTTTGCTAAAAAGTTATCAATGTTTCGTTTTCAGAGTCTCTTTTGACAATCTCTTAAAGAGCTGATTTCAGTCATTAACAGAGCTGTTCTGAAAGTGTCCAAGCAGCCTGTTCTGAGAGTGGACTGTTTTTTGCATTCGTTCTCAAGTTATATCAAAGTGTTGTTTTCTGCCTTTCTCGAGCACATTTTGACTTGTTGTTGAATGCTCCTATAAAGTAACTCTAAATGACAATCAGAGCAACTTCAATTGCGTGTGTGCAGCCTTTTGCTCAAAAGTGATCAACGTTTCGTTTTCAGAGTCTCTTTTGACAATCTCTTCGAGAGCTGTTTTCAGTCACTAACAGAGCTGTTCTGAAAGTGTCCAAGCGGCCTGTTCTGAGAGTGGACTGTTTTTTGCATTCGTTCTCAAGTTCTATCAGTGTTGTTTTCTGCTTTTCTGGAGCACATTTTGACTTGTTGCTGAATGCTCCTATAATGTAACTCTAAATGACAATCAGAGCAACTTGAATTGCGTGTGTGCAGCCTTTTGCTCAAAAGTGATCAACGTTTCGTTTTCGGAGTCTCTTTTGACAATCTCTTCGAGAGCTGTTTTCAGTCATTAACAGAGCTGTTCTGAAAGTGTCCAAGCGGCCTGTTCTTAGAGTGGACTGTTTTTTGCATTCGTTCTCAAGTTATATCAAACTATCAAAGTGTTGTTTTCTGCCTTTCTGGAGCACATTTTGACTTGTTGTTGAATGCTCCTATAATGTAACTCTAAATGACAATCAGAGCAACTTGAATTGCGTGTGTGCAGCCTTTTGCTCAAAAGTGATCAACGTTTCGTTTTCGGAGTCTCTTTTGACAATCTCTTCGAGAGCTGTTTTCAGTCATTAACAGAGCTGTTCTGAAAGTGTCCAAGCGGCCTGTTCTGAGAGTGGACTGTTTTTTGCATTCGTTCTCAAGTTCTATCAGTGTTGTTTTCTGCTTTTCTGGAGCACATTTTGACTTGTTGCTGAATGCTCCTATAATGTAACTCTAAATGACAATCAGAGCAACTTGAATTGCGTGTGTGCAGCCTTTTGCTCAACAGTGATCAACGTTTCGTTTTCGGAGTCTCTTTTGACAATCTCTTCGAGAGCTGTTTTCAGTCATTAACAGAGCTGTTCTGAAAGTGTCCAAGCGGCCTGTTCTGAGAGTGGACAGTTTTTTGCATTCGTTCAAAGTGTTGTTTTCTGCCTTTCTCGAGCACATTTTGACTTGTCGTTGAATGCTCCTATAATGTAACTCTAAATGACAATCAGAGCAACTTGAATTGCGTGTGTGCAGCCTTTTGCTCAAAAGTGATCAACGTTTCGTTTTCAGAGTCTCTTTTGACAATCTCTTCGAGAGCTGTTTTCAGTCATTAACAGAGCTGTTCTGAAAGTGTCCAAGCGGCCTGTTCTGAGAGTGGACTGTTTTTTGCATTCGTTCTCAAGTTCTATCAGTGTTGTTTTCTGCTTTTCTGGAGCACATTTTGACTTGTTGCTGAATGCTCCTATAATGTAACTCTAAATGACAATCAGAGCAACTTGAATTGCGTGTGTGCAGCCTTTTGCTCAAAAGTGATCAACGTTTCATTTTCGGAGTCTCTTTTGACAATCTCTTCGAGAGCTGTTTTCAGTCATTAACAGAGCTGTTCTGAAAGTGTCCAAGCGGCCGGTTCTTAGAGTGGACTGTTTTTTGCATTCGTTCTCAAGTTATATCAAACTATCAAAGTGTTGTTTTCTGCCTTTCTCGAGCACATTTTGACTTATTGTTGAATGCTCCTATAATGTAACTCTCTTAAAGAGCTGATTTCAGTCATTAACAGAGCTGTTCTGAAAGTGTCCAAGCAGCCTGTTCTGAGAGTGGACTGTTTTTTGCATTCGTTCTCAAGTTATATGAAAGTGTTGTTTTCTGCCTTTCTCGAGCACATTTTGACTTGTTGTTGAATGCTCCTATAATGTAACTCTAAATGACAATCAGAGCAACTTGAATTGCGTGTGTGCAGCCTTTTGCTCAAAAGTGATCAACGTTTCGTTTTCAGAGTCTCTTTTGACAATCTCTTCGAGAGCTGTTTTCAGTCATTAACAGAGTTGTTCTGAAAGTGTCCAAGCGGCCTGTTCTGAGAGTGGACTGTTTTTTGCATTCGTTCTCAAGTTCTATCAGTGTTGTTTTCTGCTTTTCTGGAGCACATTTTGACTTGTTGCTGAATGCTCCTATAATGTAACTCTAAATGACAATCAGAGCAACTTGAATTGCGTGTGTGCAGCCTTTTGCTCAAAAGTGATCAACGTTTCGTTTTCGGAGTCTCTTTTGACAATCTCTTCGAGAGCTGATTTCAGTCATTAACAGAGCTGTTCTGAAAGTGTCTATCAAACTATCAAAGTGTTGTTTTCTGCCTTTCTGGAGCACATTTTGACTTGTTGTTGAATGCTCCTATAATGTAACTCTAAATGACAATCAGAGTATGTTGAATTACGTGTGTGCAGCCTTTTGCTCAAAAGTTATCAATGTTTCGTTTTCAGAGTCTCTTTTGACAATCTCTTAAAGAGCTGATTTCAGTCATTAACAGAGCTGTTCTGAAAGTGTCCAAGCAGCCTGTTCTGAGAGTGGACTGTTTTTTGCATTCGTTCTCAAGTTATATCAAAGTGTTGTTTTCTGCCTTTCTCGAGCACATTTTGACTTGTTGTTGAATGCTCCTATAATGTAACTCTAAATGACAATCAGAGCAACTTGAATTGCGTGTGTGCAGCCTTTTGCTCAAAAGTGATCAACGTTTCGTTTTCAGAGTCTCTTTTGACAATCTCTTCGAGAGCTGTTTTCAGTCATTAACAGAGCTGTTCTGAAAGTGTCCAAGCGGCCTGTTCTGAGAGTGGACTGTTTTTTGCATTCGTTCTCAAGTTCTATCAGTGTTGTTTTCTGCTTTTCTGGAGCACATTTTGACTTGTTGCTGAATGCTCCTATAATGTAACTCTAAATGACAATCAGAGTATCTTGAATTACGTGTGTGCAGCCATTTGCTCAAAAGTGATCAACGTTTCGTTTTCGGAGTCTTCGAGAGCTGTTTTCAGTCATTAACAGAGCTGTTCTGAAAGTGTCCAAGCGGCCTGTTCTTAGAGTGGACTGTTTTTTGCATTAGTTCTCAAGTTATATCAAACTATCAAAGTGTTGTTTTCTGCCTTTCTGGAGCACATTTTGACTTGTTGTTGAATGCTCCTATAATGTAACTCTAAATGACAATCAGAGTATGTTGAATTATGTGTGTGCAGCCTTTTGCTCAAAAGTTATCAATGTTTCGTTTTCAGAGTCTCTTTTGACAATCTCTTAAAGAGCTGATTTCAGTCATTAACAGAGCTGTTCTGAAAGTGTCCAAGCAGCCTGTTCTTCAAGATCCTCGAGCGTCTCATCTACGCCCGCATCGAACCAATTGCCGACCCGCTGCTCCCACGTGAGCAGGCCGGGTTCCGACGCGGGAGGTCGACCGTAGATCAAGTCACCCTTATGACTCAAGAAATCGAGGATTGCTTTTCGGCAAAAAAGAAGGCCGGGGCCGTCTTTATAGACCTGACGGCTGCCTACGATACCGTATGGCATCGCGGCCTCTCCTGCAAGCTGCTCCGCCTGCTGCCGGACAGGCACATGGTCAGAATGATCATGGAGCTCATCCGTAACCGCAGCTTTACCCTCACCACCGGTCGCGGACAGCTAAGCAGGCTTCGACGCCTTAAGAACGGCGTCCCTCAGGGATCGGTCCTGGCCCCCCTCCTCTATAATATCTACACCTATGACCTGCCCAACACACTCTCGCGGAAGTACGCCTACGCAGACGACCTCGCAGTGGTGTACTCTGCTGGAAATTGGCAGTCTGTGGAGGGGATTCTGAGCCAGGACATGCAGACACTAGTGGCATACTTCCGGAAATGGAGATTGAAGCTAAGCGAAGCAAAGACGGTGTCGGCTGCCTTCCACCTTAACAACAGGGAGGCTAAACGTGAGCTTAGAGTACACCTACTGTAGATGGAACTCCCCTGCCATGTTCCGCTGAGCCAATCTATCTCGGCGTGACATTGGACAGGACGCTCACGTTTCGCCGACACCTCGAGTCACTGCGCAAGAAGTTAACAGCTCGTGTGGCGTTGATGAGGCGACTGGTTGGCTCGGGCTGGGGCGCCGGCGCAAGGACCTTGCGCACGGCAGCCCTAGCCCTCGTCTATTCAACTAGTGAATACTGCGCCCCAGTATGGTGTCGCAGTGCCCACACCCGCCTCATCGACTCGCCTATAAACGAAGCCTTGCGCATTGTGACAGGATGCCTGCGTCCTACCCCCGTGGACAACCTTCCCATCCTAGCAGGCATCCAGCCCGCAGGCCTCCGCCGCATGGGAGCCACAGCACGTCTCGCCTGCTGGGCCGTGGAGCTTAATAACCATCTGCTCCATGATAGGCTCACTATAACAGCGGAGCCCTCCCGGCGTCTCAAGTCGAGACACCCATTTGTGCCTGCCGCACAGGATCTCAGGCAGCAATGCAGAGATCTCAACATCAGTGCGGCAGGATGGGCGGATTATATGTGGCGCGCGGAGTGGGAGGCTAACACCTCCAAACTCCGCGACCACATCCCAGTCGCCGGCGCTGAGCCCCTCGGGATGGACTTGCCAAGGCTATCCTGGGTGAGGCTCAATCGTCTCCGGACCGCCGTCGGGCGTTTCCGCTCATCAATGCACAGATGGGGCAGAGGACCAAACCGCAGACCATATTATCCTGGATTGCCCGGTGTACCACCCACCCAACGGGATGCATGGTCTGTCGGTATTAGATGACGAGACGATGACGTGGCTTCTGGAGGGGTGTCCAGAAATATAGCCCGGGTGAGCCCCTCAACCAGGTCTCGGGGTGGTAAAAGGGTAGCCCCTCGGCCCCGAGCCTGGTGGAGAGGAGAGGAAAACAACTACCCATACGCCGAAGAAGCCTGTTCTGAGAGTGGACTGTTTTTTGCATTCGTTCTCAAGTTATATCAAAGTGTTGTTTTCTGCCTTTCTCGAGCACATTTTGACTTGTTGTTGAATGCTCCTATAATGTAACTCTAAATGACAATCAGAGCAACTTGAATTGCGTGTGTGCAGCCTTTTGCTCAAAAGTGATCAACGTTTCGTTTTCGGAGTCTCTTTTGACAATCTCTTCGAGAGCTGTTTTCAGTCATTAACAGAGCTGTTCTGAAAGTGTCCAAGCGGCCTGTTCTTAGAGTGGACTGTTTTTTGCATTCGTTCTCAAGTTATATCAAACTATCAAAGTGTTGTTTTCTGCCTTTCTGGAGCACATTTTGACTTGTTGTTGAATGCTCCTATAATGTAACTCTAAATGACAATCAGAGCAACTTGAATTGCGTGTGTGCAGCCTTTTGCTCAAAAGTGATCAACGTTTCGTTTTCAGAGTCTCTTTTGACACTCTCTTCGAGAGCTGTTTTCAGTCATTAACAGAGCTGTTCTGAAAGTGTCCAAGCGGCCTGTTCTGAGAGTGGACTGTTTTTGCATTCGTTCTCAAGTTCTATCAGTGTTGTTTTCTGCTTTTCTGGAGCACATTTTGACTTGTTGCTGAATGCTCCTATAATGTAACTCTAAATGACAATCAGAGTATCTTGAATTACGTGTGTGCAGCCATTTGCTCAAAAGTGATCAACGTTTCGTTTTCGGAGTCTCTTTTGACAATCTCTTCGAGAGCTGTTTTCAGTCATTAACAGAGCTGTTCTGAAAGTGTCCAAGCGGCCTGTTCTTAGAGTGGACTGTTTTTTGCATTCGTTCTCAATTTATATCAAACTATCAAAGTGTTGTTTTCTGCCTTTCTGGAGCACATTTTGACTTGTTGAATGCTCCTATAATGTAACTCTAAATGACAATCAGAGTATGTTGAATTATGTGTGTGCAGCCTTTTGCTCAAAAGTTATCAATGTTTCGTTTTCAGAGTCTCTTTTGACAATCTCTTAAAGAGCTGATTTCAGTCATTAACAGAGCTGTTCTGAAAGTGTCCAAGCAGCCTGTTCTGAGAGTGGACTGTTTTTTGCATTCGTTCTCAAGTTATATCAAAGTGTTGTTTTCTGCCTTTCTCGAGCACATTTTGACTTGTTGTTGAATGCTCCTATAATGTAACTCTAAATGACAATCAGAGCAACTTGAATTGCGTGTGTGCAGCCTTTTGCTCAAAAGTGATCAACGTTTCGTTTTCGGAGTCTCTTTTGACAATCTCTTCGAGAGCTGTTTTCAGTCATTAACAGAACTGTTCTGAAAGTGTCCAAGCGGCCTGTTCTTAGAGTGGACTGTTTTTTGCATTCGTTCTCAAGTTATATCAAACTATCAAAGTGTTGTTTTCTGCCTTTCTGGAGCACATTTTGACTTGTTGTTGAATGCTCCTATAATGTAACTCTAAATGACAATCAGAGTATGTTGAATTACGTGTGTGCAGCCTTTTGCTCAAAAGTTATCAATGTTTCGTTTTCAGAGTCTCTTTTGAAAATCTCTTAAAGAGCTGATTTCAGTCATTAACAGAGCTGTTCTGAAAGTGTCCAAGCAGCCTGTTCTGAGAGTGGACTGTTTTTTGCATTCGTTCTCAAGTTATATCAAAGTGTTGTTTTCTGCCTTTCTCGAGCACATTTTGACTTGTTGTTGAATGCTCCTATAATGTAACTCTAAATGACAATCAGAGCAACTTGAATTGCGTGTGTGCAGCCTTTTGCTCAAAAGTGATCAACGTTTCGTTTTCAGAGTCTCTTTTGACAATCTCTTCGAGAGCTGTTTTCAGTAATTAACAGAGCTGTTCTGAAAGTGTCCAAGCGGCCTGTTCTGAGAGTGGACTGTTTTTTGCATTCGTTCTCAAGTTCTATCAGTGTTGTTTTCTGCTTTTCTGGAGCACATTTTGACTTGTTGCTGAATGCTCCTATAATGTAACTCTAAATGACAATCAGAGTAACTTGAATTGCGTGTGTGCAGCCTTTTGCTCAAAAGTGATCAACGTTTCGTTTTCGGAGTCTCTTTTGACAATCTCTTCGAGAGCTGTTTTCAGTCATTAACAGAGCTGTTCTGAAAGTGTCCAAGCGGCCTGTTCTTAGAGTGGACTGTTTTTTGCATTCGTTCTCAAGTTATATCAAACTATCAAAGTGTTGTTTTCTGCCTTTCTGGAGCACATTTTGACTTGTTGTTGAATGCTCCTATAATGTAACTCTAAATGACAATCAGAGTATGTTGAATTACGTGTGTGCAGCCTTTTGCTCAAAAGTTATCAATGTTTCGTTTTCAGAGTCTCTTTTGACAATCTCTTAAAGAGCTGATTTCAGTCATTAACAGAGCTGTTCTGAAAGTGTCCAAGCAGCCTGTTCTGAGAGTGGACTGTTTTTTGCATTCGTTCTCAAGTTATATCAAACTATCAAAGTGTTGTTTTCTGCCTTTCTGGAGCACATTTTGACTTGTTGTTGAATGCTCCTATATGTAACTCTAAATGACAATCAGAGTATGTTGAATTACGTGTGCGCAGCCTTTTGCTCAAAAGTTATCAATGTTTCGTTTTCAGAGTCTCTTTTGACAATCTCTTCGAGAGCTGTTTTCAGTCATTAACAGAGCTGTTCTGAAAGTGTCCAAGCGGCCCGTTCTGAGAGTGGACTGTTTTTTGCATTCGTTCTCAAGTTATATCAAACTATCAAAGTGTTGTTTTCTGCCTTTCTGGAGCACATTTTGACTTGTTGTTGAATGCTCCTATAATGTAACTCTAAATGACAATCAGAGCAACTTGAATTGCGTGTGTGCAGCCTTTTGCTCAAAAGTGATCAACGTTTCGTTTTCAGAGTCTCTTTTGACAATCTCTTCGAGAGCTGATTTCAGTCATTAACAGAGCTGTTCTGAAAGTGTCCAAGCAGCCTGTTCTGAGAGTGGACTGTTTTTTGCATTCGTTCTCAAGTTATATCAAAGTGTTGTTTTCTGCCTTTCTCGAGCACATTTTGACTTGTTGTTGAATGCTCCTATAATGTAACTCTAAATGACAATCAGAGCAACTTGAATTGCGTGTGTGCAGCCTTTTGCTCAAAAGTTATCAATGTTTCGTTTTCAGAGTCTCTTTTGACAATCTCTTAAAGAGCTGATTTCAGTCATTAACAGAGCTGTTCTGAAAGTGTCCAAGCAGCCTGTTCTGAGAGTGGACTGTTTTTTGCATTCGTTCTCAAGTTATATCAAAGTGTTGTTTTCTGCCTTTCTCGAGCACATTTTGACTTGTTGTTGAATGCTCCTATAATGTAACTCTAAATGACAATCAGAGCATCTTGAATTGCGTGTGTGCAGCCTTTTGCTCAAAAGTTATCAATGTTTCGTTTTCAGAGTCTCTTTTGACAATCTCTTAAAGAGCTGATTTCAGTCATTAACAGAGCTGTTCTGAAAGTGTCCAAGCAGCCTGTTCTGAGAGTGGACTGTTTTTTGCATTCGTTCTCAAGTTATATCAAAGTGTTGTTTTCTGCCTTTCTCGAGCACATTTTGACTTGTTGTTGAATGCTCCTATAATGTAACTCTAAATGACAATCAGAGCAACTTGAATTGCGTGTGTGCAGCCTTTTGCTCAAAAGTGATCAACGTTTCGTTTTCGGAGTCTCTTTTGACAATCTCTTCGAGAGCTGTTTTCAGTCATTAACAGAACTGTTCTGAAAGTGTCCAAGCGGCCTGTTCTTAGAGTGGACTGTTTTTTGCATTCGTTCTCAAGTTATATCAAACTATCAAAGTGTTGTTTTCTGCCTTTCTGGAGCACATTTTGACTTGTTGTTGAATGCTCCTATAATGTAACTCTAAATGACAATCAGAGTATGTTGAATTACGTGTGTGCAGCCTTTTGCTCAAAAGTTATCAATGTTTCGTTTTCAGAGTCTCTTTTGAAAATCTCTTAAAGAGCTGATTTCAGTCATTAACAGAGCTGTTCTGAAAGTGTCCAAGCAGCCTGTTCTGAGAGTGGACTGTTTTTTGCATTCGTTCTCAAGTTATATCAAAGTGTTGTTTTCTGCCTTTCTCGAGCACATTTTGACTTGTTGTTGAATGCTCCTATAATGTAACTCTAAATGACAATCAGAGCAACTTGAATTGCGTGTGTGCAGCCTTTTGCTCAAAAGTGATCAACGTTTCGTTTTCAGAGTCTCTTTTGACAATCTCTTCGAGAGCTGTTTTCAGTAATTAACAGAGCTGTTCTGAAAGTGTCCAAGCGGCCTGTTCTGAGAGTGGACTGTTTTTTGCATTCGTTCTCAAGTTCTATCAGTGTTGTTTTCTGCTTTTCTGGAGCACATTTTGACTTGTTGCTGAATGCTCCTATAATGTAACTCTAAATGACAATCAGAGTAACTTGAATTGCGTGTGTGCAGCCTTTTGCTCAAAAGTGATCAACGTTTCGTTTTCGGAGTCTCTTTTGACAATCTCTTCGAGAGCTGTTTTCAGTCATTAACAGAGCTGTTCTGAAAGTGTCCAAGCGGCCTGTTCTTAGAGTGGACTGTTTTTTGCATTCGTTCTCAAGTTATATCAAACTATCAAAGTGTTGTTTTCTGCCTTTCTGGAGCACATTTTGACTTGTTGTTGAATGCTCCTATAATGTAACTCTAAATGACAATCAGAGTATGTTGAATTACGTGTGTGCAGCCTTTTGCTCAAAAGTTATCAATGTTTCGTTTTCAGAGTCTCTTTTGACAATCTCTTAAAGAGCTGATTTCAGTCATTAACAGAGCTGTTCTGAAAGTGTCCAAGCAGCCTGTTCTGAGAGTGGACTGTTTTTTGCATTCGTTCTCAAGTTATATCAAACTATCAAAGTGTTGTTTTCTGCCTTTCTGGAGCACATTTTGACTTGTTGTTGAATGCTCCTATATGTAACTCTAAATGACAATCAGAGTATGTTGAATTACGTGTGCGCAGCCTTTTGCTCAAAAGTTATCAATGTTTCGTTTTCAGAGTCTCTTTTGACAATCTCTTCGAGAGCTGTTTTCAGTCATTAACAGAGCTGTTCTGAAAGTGTCCAAGCGGCCCGTTCTGAGAGTGGACTGTTTTTTGCATTCGTTCTCAAGTTATATCAAACTATCAAAGTGTTGTTTTCTGCCTTTCTGGAGCACATTTTGACTTGTTGTTGAATGCTCCTATAATGTAACTCTAAATGACAATCAGAGCAACTTGAATTGCGTGTGTGCAGCCTTTTGCTCAAAAGTGATCAACGTTTCGTTTTCAGAGTCTCTTTTGACAATCTCTTCGAGAGCTGATTTCAGTCATTAACAGAGCTGTTCTGAAAGTGTCCAAGCAGCCTGTTCTGAGAGTGGACTGTTTTTTGCATTCGTTCTCAAGTTATATCAAAGTGTTGTTTTCTGCCTTTCTCGAGCACATTTTGACTTGTTGTTGAATGCTCCTATAATGTAACTCTAAATGACAATCAGAGCAACTTGAATTGCGTGTGTGCAGCCTTTTGCTCAAAAGTTATCAATGTTTCGTTTTCAGAGTCTCTTTTGACAATCTCTTAAAGAGCTGATTTCAGTCATTAACAGAGCTGTTCTGAAAGTGTCCAAGCAGCCTGTTCTGAGAGTGGACTGTTTTTTGCATTCGTTCTCAAGTTATATCAAAGTGTTGTTTTCTGCCTTTCTCGAGCACATTTTGACTTGTTGTTGAATGCTCCTATAATGTAACTCTAAATGACAATCAGAGCATCTTGAATTGCGTGTGTGCAGCCTTTTGCTCAAAAGTGATCAACGTTTCGTTTTCGGAGTCTCTTTTGACAATCTCTTCGAGAGCTGTTTTCAGTCATTAACAGAGCTGTTCTGAAAGTGTCCAAGCGGCCTGTTCTTAGAGTGGACTGTTTTTTGCATTCGTTCTCAAGTTATATCAAACTATCAAAGTGTTGTTTTCTGCCTTTCTGGAGCACATTTTGACTTGTTGTTGAATACTCCTATAATGTAACTCTAAATGACAATCAGAGTATGTTGAATTACGTGTGTGCAGCCTTTTGCTCAAAAGTTATCAATGTTTCGTTTTCAGAGTCTCTTTTGACAATCTCTTAAAGAGCTGATTTCAGTCATTAACAGAGCTGTTCTGAAAGTGTCCAAGCAGCCTGTTCTGAGAGTGGACTGTTTTTTGCATTCGTTCTCAAGTTATATCAAAGTGTTGTTTTCTGCCTTTCTCGAGCACATTTTGACTTGTTGTTGAATGCTCCTATAATGTAACTCTAAATGACAATCAGAGCAACTTGAATTGCGTGTGTGCAGCCTTTTGCTCAAAAGTGATCAACGTTTCGTTTTCGGAGTCTCTTTTGACAATCTCTTCGAGAGCTGTTTTCAGTCATTAACAGAACTGTTCTGAAAGTGTCCAAGCGGCCTGTTCTTAGAGTGGACTGTTTTTTGCATTCGTTCTCAAGTTATATCAAACTATCAAAGTGTTGTTTTCTGCCTTTCTGGAGCACATTTTGACTTGTTGTTGAATGCTCCTATAATGTAACTCTAAATGACAATCAGAGTATGTTGAATTACGTGTGTGCAGCCTTTTGCTCAAAAGTTATCAATGTTTCGTTTTCAGAGTCTCTTTTGAAAATCTCTTAAAGAGCTGATTTCAGTCATTAACAGAGCTGTTCTGAAAGTGTCCAAGCAGCCTGTTCTGAGAGTGGACTGTTTTTTGCATTCGTTCTCAAGTTATATCAAAGTGTTGTTTTCTGCCTTTCTCGAGCACATTTTGACTTGTTGTTGAATGCTCCTATAATGTAACTCTAAATGACAATCAGAGCAACTTGAATTGCGTGTGTGCAGCCTTTTGCTCAAAAGTGATCAACGTTTCGTTTTCAGAGTCTCTTTTGACAATCTCTTCGAGAGCTGTTTTCAGTAATTAACAGAGCTGTTCTGAAAGTGTCCAAGCGGCCTGTTCTGAGAGTGGACTGTTTTTTGCATTCGTTCTCAAGTTCTATCAGTGTTGTTTTCTGCTTTTCTGGAGCACATTTTGACTTGTTGCTGAATGCTCCTATAATGTAACTCTAAATGACAATCAGAGTAACTTGAATTGCGTGTGTGCAGCCTTTTGCTCAAAAGTGATCAACGTTTCGTTTTCGGAGTCTCTTTTGACAATCTCTTCGAGAGCTGTTTTCAGTCTTTAACAGAGCTGTTCTGAAAGTGTCCAAGCGGCCTGTTCTTAGAGTGGACTGTTTTTTGCATTCGTTCTCAAGTTATATCAAACTATCAAAGTGTTGTTTTCTGCCTTTCTGGAGCACATTTTGACTTGTTGTTGAATGCTCCTATAATGTAACTCTAAATGACAATCAGAGTATGTTGAATTACGTGTGTGCAGCCTTTTGCTCAAAAGTTATCAATGTTTCGTTTTCAGAGTCTCTTTTGACAATCTCTTAAAGAGCTGATTTCAGTCATTAACAGAGCTGTTCTGAAAGTGTCCAAGCAGCCTGTTCTGAGAGTGGACTGTTTTTTGCATTCGTTCTCAAGTTATATCAAACTATCAAAGTGTTGTTTTCTGCCTTTCTGGAGCACATTTTGACTTGTTGTTGAATGCTCCTATATGTAACTCTAAATGACAATCAGAGTATGTTGAATTACGTGTGCGCAGCCTTTTGCTCAAAAGTTATCAATGTTTCGTTTTCAGAGTCTCTTTTGACAATCTCTTCGAGAGCTGTTTTCAGTCATTAACAGAGCTGTTCTGAAAGTGTCCAAGCGGCCCGTTCTGAGAGTGGACTGTTTTTTGCATTCGTTCTCAAGTTATATCAAACTATCAAAGTGTTGTTTTCTGCCTTTCTGGAGCACATTTTGACTTGTTGTTGAATGCTCCTATAATGTAACTCTAAATGACAATCAGAGCAACTTGAATTGCGTGTGTGCAGCCTTTTGCTCAAAAGTGATCAACGTTTCGTTTTCAGAGTCTCTTTTGACAATCTCTTCGAGAGCTGATTTCAGTCATTAACAGAGCTGTTCTGAAAGTGTCCAAGCAGCCTGTTCTGAGAGTGGACTGTTTTTTGCATTCGTTCTCAAGTTATATCAAAGTGTTGTTTTCTGCCTTTCTCGAGCACATTTTGACTTGTTGTTGAATGCTCCTATAATGTAACTCTAAATGACAATCAGAGCAACTTGAATTGCGTGTGTGCAGCCTTTTGCTCAAAAGTTATCAATGTTTCGTTTTCAGAGTCTCTTTTGACAATCTCTTAAAGAGCTGATTTCAGTCATTAACAGAGCTGTTCTGAAAGTGTCCAAGCAGCCTGTTCTGAGAGTGGACTGTTTTTTGCATTCGTTCTCAAGTTATATCCAAGTGTTGTTTTCTGCCTTTCTCGAGCACATTTTGACTTGTTGTTGAATGCTCCTATAATGTAACTCTAAATGACAATCAGAGCATCTTGAATTGCGTGTGTGCAGCCTTTTGCTCAAAAGTGATCAACGTTTCGTTTTCGGAGTCTCTTTTGACAATCTCTTCGAGAGCTGTTTTCAGTCATTAACAGAGCTGTTCTGAAAGTGTCCAAGCGGCCTGTTCTTAGAGTGGACTGTTTTTTGCATTCGTTCTCAAGTTATATCAAACTATCAAAGTGTTGTTTTCTGCCTTTCTGGAGCACATTTGACTTGTTGTTGAATACTCCTATAATGTAACTCTAAATGACAATCAGAGTATGTTGAATTACGTGTGTGCAGCCTTTTGCTCAAAAGTTATCAATGTTTCGTTTTCAGAGTCTCTTTTGACAATCTCTTAAAGAGCTGATTTCAGTCATTAACAGAGCTGTTCTGAAAGTGTCCAAGCAGCCTGTTCTGAGAGTGGACTGTTTTTTGCATTCGTTCTCAAGTTATATCAAACTATCAAAGTGTTGTTTTCTGCCTTTCTGGAGCACATTTTGACTTGTTGTTGAATGCTCCTATATGTAACTCTAAATGACAATCAGAGTATGTTGAATTACGTGTGCGCAGCCTTTTGCTCAAAAGTTATCAATGTTTCGTTTTCAGAGTCTCTTTTGACAATCTCTTCGAGAGCTGTTTTCAGTCATTAACAGAGCTGTTCTGAAAGTGTCCAAGCGGCCCGTTCTGAGAGTGGACTGTTTTTTGCATTCGTTCTCAAGTTATATCAAACTATCAAAGTGTTGTTTTCTGCCTTTCTGGAGCACATTTTGACTTGTTGTTGAATGCTCCTATAATGTAACTCTAAATGACAATCAGAGCAACTTGAATTGCGTGTGTGCAGCCTTTTGCTCAAAAGTGATCAACGTTTCGTTTTCAGAGTCTCTTTTGACAATCTCTTCGAGAGCTGATTTCAGTCATTAACAGAGCTGTTCTGAAAGTGTCCAAGCAGCCTGTTCTGAGAGTGGACTGTTTTTTGCATTCTTTCTCAAGTTATATCAAAGTGTTGTTTTCTGCCTTTCTCGAGCACATTTTGACTTGTTGTTGAATGCTCCTATAATGTAACTCTAAATGACAATCAGAGCAACTTGAATTGCGTGTGTGCAGCCTTTTGCTCAAAAGTTATCAATGTTTCGTTTTCAGAGTCTCTTTTGACAATCTCTTAAAGAGCTGATTTCAGTCATTAACAGAGCTGTTCTGAAAGTGTCCAAGCAGCCTGTTCTGAGAGTGGACTGTTTTTTGCATTCGTTCTCAAGTTATATCAAAGTGTTGTTTTCTGCCTTTCTCGAGCACATTTTGACTTGTTGTTGAATGCTCCTATAATGTAACTCTAAATGACAATCAGAGCAACTTGAATTGCGTGTGTGCAGCCTTTTGCTCAAAAGTGATCAACGTTTCGTTTTCAGAGTCTCTTTTGACAATCTCTTCGAGAGCTGTTTTCAGTCATTAACAGAGCTGTTCTGAAAGTGTCCAAGCGGCCTGTTCTGAGAGTGGACTGTTTTTTGCATTCGTTCTCAAGTTCTATCAATGTTGTTTTCTGATTTTCTGGAGCACATTTTGACTTGTTGCTGAATGCTCCTATAATGTAACTCTAAATGACAATCAGAGCAACTTGAATTGCGTGTGTGCAGCCTTTTGCTCAAAAGTGATCAACGTTTCGTTTTCGGAGTCTCTTTTTGACAATCTCTTCAAGAGCTGTTTTCAGTCATTAACAGAGCTGTTCTGAAAGTGTCCAAGCGGCCTGTTCTTAGAGTGGACTGTTTTTTGCATTCGTTCTCAAGTTATATCAAACTATCAAAGTGTTGTTTTCTGCCTTTCTGGAGCACATTTTGACTTGTTGTTGAATGCTCCTATATGTGACTCTAAATGACAATCAGAGTATGTTGAATTACGTGTGCGCAGCCTTTTGCTCAAAAGTTATCAATGTTTCGTTTTCAGAGTCTCTTTTGACAATCTCTTCGAGAGCTGTTTTCAGTCATTAACAGAGCTGTTCTGAAAGTGTCCAAGCGGCCCGTTCTGAGAGTGGACTGTTTTTTGCATTCGTTCTAAAGTTATATCAAACTATCAAAGTGTTGTTTTCTGCCTTTCTGGAGCACATTTTGACTTGTTGTTGAATGCTCCTATAATGTAACTCTAAATGACAATCAGAGTATGTTGAATTACGTGTGTGCAGCCTTTTGCTCAAAGGTTATCAATGTTTCGTTTTCAGAGTCTCTTTTGACAATCTCTTAAAGAGCTGATTTCAGTCATTAACAGAGCTGTTCTGAAAGTGTCCAAGCGGCCTGTTCTTAGAGTGGACTGTTTTTTGCATTCGTTCTCAAGTTATATCAAAGTGTTGTTTTCTGCCTTTCTCGAGCACATTTTGACTTGTTGTTGAATGCTCCTATAATGTAACTCTAAATGACAATCAGAGCAACTTGAATTGCGTGTGTGCAGCCTTTTGCTCAAAAGTTATCAATGTTTCGTTTTCAGAGTCTCTTTTGACAATCTCTTAAAGAGCTGATTTCAGTCATTAACAGAGCTGTTCTGAAAGTGTCCAAGCAGCCTGTTCTGAGAGTGGACTGTTTTTTGCATTCGTTCTCAAGTTATATCAAAGTGTTGTTTTCTGCCTTTCTCGAGCACATTTTGACTTGTTGTTGAATGCTCCTATAATGTAACTCTAAATGACAATCAGAGCATCTTGAATTGCGTGTGTGCAGCCTTTTGCTCAAAAGTGATCAACGTTTCGTTTTCGGAGTCTCTTTTGACAATCTCTTCGAGAGCTGTTTTCAGTCATTAACAGAGCTGTTCTGAAAGTGTCCAAGCGGCCTGTTCTTAGAGTGGACTGTTTTTTGCATTCGTTCTCAAGTTATATCAAACTATCAAAGTGTTGTTTTCTGCCTTTCTGGAGCACATTTTGACTTGTTGTTGAATGCTCCTATATGTAACTCTAAATGACAATCAGAGTATGTTGAATTACGTGTGCGCAGCCTTTTGCTCAAAAGTTATCAATGTTTCATTTTCAGAGTCTCTTTTGACAATCTCTTCGAGAGCTGTTTTCAGTCATTAACAGAGCTGTTCTGAAAGTGTCCAAGCGGCCTGTTCTTAGAGTGGACTGTTTTTTGCATTCGTTCTCAAGTTATATCAAACTATCAAAGTGTTGTTTTCTGCCTTTCTGGAGAACATTTTGACTTGTTGTTGAATGCTCCTATAGTGTAACTCTAAATGACAATCAGAGTATGTTGAATTACGTGTGTGCAGCCTTTTGCTCAAAAGTTATCAATGTTTCGTTTTCAGAGTCTCTTTTGACAATCTCTTAAAGAGCTGATTTCAGTCATTAACAGAGCTGTTCTGAAAGTGTCCAAGCGGCCTGTTCTTAGAGTGGACTGTTTTTTGCATTCGTTCTCAAGTTATATCAAACTATCAAAGTGTTGTTTTCTGCCTTTCTCGAGCACATTTTGATTTGTTGTTGAATGCTCCTATAATGTAACTCTAAATGACAATCAGAGCAACTTGAATTGCGTGTGTGCAGCCTTTTGCTCAAAAGTGATCAACGTTTCGTTTTCGGAGTCTCTTTTGACAATCTCTTCAAGAGCTGTTTTCAGTCATTAACAGAGCTGTTCTGAAAGTGTCCAAGCGGCCTGTTCTTAGAGTGGACTGTTTTTTGCATTCGTTCTCAAGTTATATCAAACTATCAAAGTGTTGTTTTCTGCCTTTCTGGAGCACATTTTGACTTGTTGTTGAATGCTCCTATAGTGTAACTCTAAATGACAATCAGAGTATGTTGAATTACGTGTGTGCAGCCTTTTGCTCAAAAGTTATCAATGTTTCGTTTTCAGAGTCTCTTTTGACAATCTCTTAAAGAGCTGATTTCAGTCATTAACAGAGCTGTTCTGAAAGTGTCCAAGCGGCCTGTTCTTAGAGTGGACTGTTTTTTGCATTCGTTCTCAAGTTATATCAAACTATCAAAGTGTTGTTTTCTGCCTTTCTCGAGCACATTTTGACTTGTTGTTGAATGCTCCTATAATGTAACTCTAAATGACAATCAGAGCAACTTGAATTGCGTGTGTGCAGCCTTTTGCTCAAAAGTGATCAACGTTTCGTTTTCGGAGTCTCTTTTGACAATCTCTTCGAGAGCTGTTTTCAGTCATTAACAGAGCTGTTCTGAAAGTGTCCAAGCGGCCTGTTCTTAGAGTGGACTGTTTTTTGCATTCGTTCTCAAGTTATATCAAACTATCAAAGTGTTGTTTTCTGCCTTTCTGGAGCACATTTTGACTTGTTGTTGAATGCTCCTATAGTGTAACTCTAAATGACAATCAGAGTATGTTGAATTACGTGTGTGCAGCCTTTTGCTCAAAAGTTATCAATGTTTCGTTTTCAGAGTCTCTTTTGACAATCTCTTAAAGAGCTGATTTCAGTCATTAACAGAGCTGTTCTGAAAGTGTCCAAGCGGCCCGTTCTGAGAGTGGACTGTTTTTTGCATTCGTTCTCAAGTTATATCAAACTATCAAAGTGTTGTTTTCTGCCTTTCTGGAGCACATTTTGACTTGTTGTTGAATGCTCCTATAATGTAACTCTAAATGACAATCAGAGCAACTTGAATTGCGTGTGTGCAGCCTTTTGCTCAAAAGTGATCAACGTTTCGTTTTCAGAGTCTCTTTTGACAATCTCTTCGAGAGCTGATTTCAGTCATTAACAGAGCTGTTCTGAAAGTGTCCAAGCAGCCTGTTCTGAGAGTGGACTGTTTTTTGCATTCTTTCTCAAGTTATATCAAAGTGTTGTTTTCTGCCTTTCTCGAGCACATTTTGACTTGTTGTTGAATGCTCCTATAATGTAACTCTAAATGACAATCAGAGCAACTTGAATTGCGTGTGTGCAGCCTTTTGCTCAAAAGTTATCAATGTTTCGTTTTCAGAGTCTCTTTTGACAATCTCTTAAAGAGCTGATTTCAGTCATTAACAGAGCTGTTCTGAAAGTGTCCAAGCAGCCTGTTCTGAGAGTGGACTGTTTTTTGCATTCGTTCTCAAGTTATATCAAAGTGTTGTTTTCTGCCTTTCTCGAGCACATTTTGACTTGTTGTTGAATGCTCCTATAATGTAACTCTAAATGACAATCAGAGCAACTTGAATTGCGTGTGTGCAGCCTTTTGCTCAAAAGTGATCAACGTTTCGTTTTCAGAGTCTCTTTTGACAATCTCTTCGAGAGCTGTTTTCAGTCATTAACAGAGCTGTTCTGAAAGTGTCCAAGCGGCCTGTTCTGAGAGTGGACTGTTTTTTGCATTCGTTCTCAAGTTCTATCAATGTTGTTTTCTGATTTTCTGGAGCACATTTTGACTTGTTGCTGAATGCTCCTATAATGTAACTCTAAATGACAATCAGAGCAACTTGAATTGCGTGTGTGCAGCCTTTTGCTCAAAAGTGATCAACGTTTCGTTTTCGGAGTCTCTTTTTGACAATCTCTTCAAGAGCTGTTTTCAGTCATTAACAGAGCTGTTCTGAAAGTGTCCAAGCGGCCTGTTCTTAGAGTGGACTGTTTTTTGCATTCGTTCTCAAGTTATATCAAACTATCAAAGTGTTGTTTTCTGCCTTTCTGGAGCACATTTTGACTTGTTGTTGAATGCTCCTATATGTGACTCTAAATGACAATCAGAGTATGTTGAATTACGTGTGCGCAGCCTTTTGCTCAAAAGTTATCAATGTTTCGTTTTCAGAGTCTCTTTTGACAATCTCTTCGAGAGCTGTTTTCAGTCATTAACAGAGCTGTTCTGAAAGTGTCCAAGCGGCCCGTTCTGAGAGTGGACTGTTTTTTGCATTCGTTCTAAAGTTATATCAAACTATCAAAGTGTTGTTTTCTGCCTTTCTGGAGCACATTTTGACTTGTTGTTGAATGCTCCTATAATGTAACTCTAAATGACAATCAGAGTATGTTGAATTACGTGTGTGCAGCCTTTTGCTCAAAGGTTATCAATGTTTCGTTTTCAGAGTCTCTTTTGACAATCTCTTAAAGAGCTGATTTCAGTCATTAACAGAGCTGTTCTGAAAGTGTCCAAGCGGCCTGTTCTTAGAGTGGACTGTTTTTTGCATTCGTTCTCAAGTTATATCAAAGTGTTGTTTTCTGCCTTTCTCGAGCACATTTTGACTTGTTGTTGAATGCTCCTATAATGTAACTCTAAATGACAATCAGAGCAACTTGAATTGCGTGTGTGCAGCCTTTTGCTCAAAAGTTATCAATGTTTCGTTTTCAGAGTCTCTTTTGACAATCTCTTAAAGAGCTGATTTCAGTCATTAACAGAGCTGTTCTGAAAGTGTCCAAGCAGCCTGTTCTGAGAGTGGACTGTTTTTTGCATTCGTTCTCAAGTTATATCAAAGTGTTGTTTTCTGCCTTTCTCGAGCACATTTTGACTTGTTGTTGAATGCTCCTATAATGTAACTCTAAATGACAATCAGAGCATCTTGAATTGCGTGTGTGCAGCCTTTTGCTCAAAAGTGATCAACGTTTCGTTTTCGGAGTCTCTTTTGACAATCTCTTCGAGAGCTGTTTTCAGTCATTAACAGAGCTGTTCTGAAAGTGTCCAAGCGGCCTGTTCTTAGAGTGGACTGTTTTTTGCATTCGTTCTCAAGTTATATCAAACTATCAAAGTGTTGTTTTCTGCCTTTCTGGAGCACATTTTGACTTGTTGTTGAATGCTCCTATATGTAACTCTAAATGACAATCAGAGTATGTTGAATTACGTGTGCGCAGCCTTTTGCTCAAAAGTTATCAATGTTTCATTTTCAGAGTCTCTTTTGACAATCTCTTCGAGAGCTGTTTTCAGTCATTAACAGAGCTGTTCTGAAAGTGTCCAAGCGGCCTGTTCTTAGAGTGGACTGTTTTTTGCATTCGTTCTCAAGTTATATCAAACTATCAAAGTGTTGTTTTCTGCCTTTCTGGAGAACATTTTGACTTGTTGTTGAATGCTCCTATAGTGTAACTCTAAATGACAATCAGAGTATGTTGAATTACGTGTGTGCAGCCTTTTGCTCAAAAGTTATCAATGTTTCGTTTTCAGAGTCTCTTTTGACAATCTCTTAAAGAGCTGATTTCAGTCATTAACAGAGCTGTTCTGAAAGTGTCCAAGCGGCCTGTTCTTAGAGTGGACTGTTTTTTGCATTCGTTCTCAAGTTATATCAAACTATCAAAGTGTTGTTTTCTGCCTTTCTCGAGCACATTTTGATTTGTTGTTGAATGCTCCTATAATGTAACTCTAAATGACAATCAGAGCAACTTGAATTGCGTGTGTGCAGCCTTTTGCTCAAAAGTGATCAACGTTTCGTTTTCGGAGTCTCTTTTGACAATCTCTTCAAGAGCTGTTTTCAGTCATTAACAGAGCTGTTCTGAAAGTGTCCAAGCGGCCTGTTCTTAGAGTGGACTGTTTTTTGCATTCGTTCTCAAGTTATATCAAACTATCAAAGTGTTGTTTTCTGCCTTTCTGGAGCACATTTTGACTTGTTGTTGAATGCTCCTATAGTGTAACTCTAAATGACAATCAGAGTATGTTGAATTACGTGTGTGCAGCCTTTTGCTCAAAAGTTATCAATGTTTCGTTTTCAGAGTCTCTTTTGACAATCTCTTAAAGAGCTGATTTCAGTCATTAACAGAGCTGTTCTGAAAGTGTCCAAGCGGCCTGTTCTTAGAGTGGACTGTTTTTTGCATTCGTTCTCAAGTTATATCAAACTATCAAAGTGTTGTTTTCTGCCTTTCTCGAGCACATTTTGACTTGTTGTTGAATGCTCCTATAATGTAACTCTAAATGACAATCAGAGCAACTTGAATTGCGTGTGTGCAGCCTTTTGCTCAAAAGTGATCAACGTTTCGTTTTCGGAGTCTCTTTTGACAATCTCTTCGAGAGCTGTTTTCAGTCATTAACAGAGCTGTTCTGAAAGTGTCCAAGCGGCCTGTTCTTAGAGTGGACTGTTTTTTGCATTCGTTCTCAAGTTATATCAAACTATCAAAGTGTTGTTTTCTGCCTTTCTGGAGCACATTTTGACTTGTTGTTGAATGCTCCTATAGTGTAACTCTAAATGACAATCAGAGTATGTTGAATTACGTGTGTGCAGCCTTTTGCTCAAAAGTTATCAATGTTTCGTTTTCAGAGTCTCTTTTGACAATCTCTTAAAGAGCTGATTTCAGTCATTAACAGAGCTGTTCTGAAAGTGTCCAAGCGGCCTGTTCTTAGAGTGGACTGTTTTTTGCATTCGTTCTCAAGTTATATCAAACTATCAAAGTGTTGTTTTCTGCCTTTCTCGAGCACATTTTGACTTGTTGTTGAATGCTCCTATAATGTAACTCTAAATGACAATCAGAGCAACTTGAATTGCGTGTGTGCAGCCTTTTGCTCAAAAGTGATCAACGTTTCGTTTTCGGAGTCTCTTTTGACAATCTCTTCGAGAGCTGTTTTCAGTCATTAACAGAGCTGTTCTGAAAGTGTCCAAGCGGCCTGTTCTTAGAGTGGACTGTTTTTTGCATTCGTTCTCAAGTTATATCAAACTATCAAAGTGTTGTTTTCTGCCTTTCTCGAGCACATTTTGACTTGTTGTTGAATGCTCCTATAATGTAACTCTAAATGACAATCAGAGCAACTTGAATTGCGTGTGTGCAGCCTTTTGCTCAAAAGTGATCAACGTTTCGTTTTCAGAGTCTCTTTTGACAATCTCTTCGAGAGCTGTTTTCAGTCATTAACAGAGCTGTTCTGAAAGTGTCCAAGCGGCCTGTTCTGAGAGTGGACTGTTTTTTGCATTCGTTCTCAAGTTCTATCAGTGTTGTTTTCTGCTTTTCTGGAGCACATTTTGACTTGTTGCTGAATGCTCCTATAATGTAACTCTAAATTACAATCAGAGCAACTTGAATTGCGTGTGTGCAGCCTTTTGCTCAAAAGTGATCAACGTTTCGTTTTCGGAGTCTCTTTTGACAATCTCTTCGAGAGCTGTTTTCAGTCATTAACAGAGCTGTTCTGAAAGTGTCCAAGCGGCCTGTTCTTAGAGTGGACCGTTTTTTGCATTCGTTCTCAATTTATATCAAACTATCAAAGTGTTGTTTTCTGCCTTTCTGGAGCACATTTTGACTTGTTGTTGAATGCTCCTATAATGTAACTCTAAATGACAATCAGAGTATGTTGAATTACGTGTGTGCAGCCTTTTGCTAAAAAGTTATCAATGTTTCGTTTTCAGAGTCTCTTTTGACAATCTCTTAAAGAGCTGATTTCAGTCATTAACAGAGCTGTTCTGAAAGTGTCCAAGCAGCCTGTTCTGAGAGTGGACTGTTTTTTGCATTCGTTCTCAAGTTATATCAAAGTGTTGTTTTCTGCCTTTCTCGAGCACATTTTGACTTGTTGTTGAATGCTCCTATAAAGTAACTCTAAATGACAATCAGAGCAACTTCAATTGCGTGTGTGCAGCCTTTTGCTCAAAAGTGATCAACGTTTTGTTTTCAGAGTCTCTTTTGACAATCTCTTCGAGAGCTGTTTTCAGTCACTAACAGAGCTGTTCTGAAAGTGTCCAAGCGGCCTGTTCTGAGAGTGGACTGTTTTTTGCATTCGTTCTCAAGTTCTATCAGTGTTGTTTTCTGCTTTTCTGGAGCACATTTTGACTTGTTGCTGAATGCTCCTATAATGTAACTCTAAATGACAATCAGAGCAACTTGAATTGCGTGTGTGCAGCCTTTTGCTCAAAAGTGATCAACGTTTCGTTTTCGGAGTCTCTTTTGACAATCTCTTCGAGAGCTGTTTTCAGTCATTAACAGAGCTGTTCTGAAAGTGTCCAAGCGGCCTGTTCTTAGAGTGGACTGTTTTTTGCATTCGTTCTCAAGTTATATCAAACTATCAAAGTGTTGTTTTCTGCCTTTCTGGAGCACATTTTGACTTGTTGTTGAATGCTCCTATAATGTAACTCTAAATGACAATCAGAGCAACTTGAATTGCGTGTGTGCAGCCTTTTGCTCAAAAGTGATCAACGTTTCGTTTTCGGAGTCTCTTTTGACAATCTCTTCGAGAGCTGTTTTCAGTCATTAACAGAGCTGTTCTGAAAGTGTCCAAGCGGCCTGTTCTGAGAGTGGACTGTTTTTTGCATTCGTTCTCAAGTTCTATCAGTGTTGTTTTCTGCTTTTCTGGAGCACATTTTGACTTGTTGCTGAATGCTCCTATAATGTAACTCTAAATGACAATCAGAGCAACTTGAATTGCGTGTGTGCAGCCTTTTGCTCAACAGTGATCAACGTTTCGTTTTCGGAGTCTCTTTTGACAATCTCTTCGAGAGCTGTTTTCAGTCATTAACAGAGCTGTTCTGAAAGTGTCCAAGCGGCCTGTTCTGAGAGTGGACAGTTTTTTGCATTCGTTCAAAGTGTTGTTTTCTGCCTTTCTCGAGCACATTTTGACTTGTCGTTGAATGCTCCTATAATGTAACTCTAAATGACAATCAGAGCAACTTGAATTGCGTGTGTGCAGCCTTTTGCTCAAAAGTGATCAACGTTTCGTTTTCAGAGTCTCTTTTGACAATCTCTTCGAGAGCTGTTTTCAGTCATTAACAGAGCTGTTCTGAAAGTGTCCAAGCGGCCTGTTCTGAGAGTGGACTGTTTTTTGCATTCGTTCTCAAGTTCTATCAGTGTTGTTTTCTGCTTTTCTGGAGCACATTTTGACTTGTTGCTGAATGCTCCTATAATGTAACTCTAAATGACAATCAGAGCAACTTGAATTGCGTGTGTGCAGCCTTTTGCTCAAAAGTGATCAACGTTTCATTTTCGGAGTCTCTTTTGACAATCTCTTCGAGAGCTGTTTTCAGTCATTAACAGAGCTGTTCTGAAAGTGTCCAAGCGGCCGGTTCTTAGAGTGGACTGTTTTTTGCATTCGTTCTCAAGTTATATCAAACTATCAAAGTGTTGTTTTCTGCCTTTCTCGAGCACATTTTGACTTATTGTTGAATGCTCCTATAATGTAACTCTCTTAAAGAGCTGATTTCAGTCATTAACAGAGCTGTTCTGAAAGTGTCCAAGCAGCCTGTTCTGAGAGTGGACTGTTTTTTGCATTCGTTCTCAAGTTATATGAAAGTGTTGTTTTCTGCCTTTCTCGAGCACATTTTGACTTGTTGTTGAATGCTCCTATAATGTAACTCTAAATGACAATCAGAGCAACTTGAATTGCGTGTGTGCAGCCTTTTGCTCAAAAGTGATCAACGTTTCGTTTTCAGAGTCTCTTTTGACAATCTCTTCGAGAGCTGTTTTCAGTCATTAACAGAGTTGTTCTGAAAGTGTCCAAGCGGCCTGTTCTGAGAGTGGACTGTTTTTTGCATTCGTTCTCAAGTTCTATCAGTGTTGTTTTCTGCTTTTCTGGAGCACATTTTGACTTGTTGCTGAATGCTCCTATAATGTAACTCTAAATGACAATCAGAGCAACTTGAATTGCGTGTGTGCAGCCTTTTGCTCAAAAGTGATCAACGTTTCGTTTTCGGAGTCTCTTTTGACAATCTCTTCGAGAGCTGATTTCAGTCATTAACAGAGCTGTTCTGAAAGTGTCTATCAAACTATCAAAGTGTTGTTTTCTGCCTTTCTGGAGCACATTTTGACTTGTTGTTGAATGCTCCTATAATGTAACTCTAAATGACAATCAGAGTATGTTGAATTACGTGTGTGCAGCCTTTTGCTAAAAAGTTATCAATGTTTCGTTTTCAGAGTCTCTTTTGACAATCTCTTAAAGAGCTGATTTCAGTCATTAACAGAGCTGT
The DNA here is from genome assembly GCF_963989245.1 of Nansenia antarctica. Classification (NCBI taxonomy): domain Eukaryota; kingdom Metazoa; phylum Chordata; class Actinopteri; order Argentiniformes; family Microstomatidae; genus Nansenia; species Nansenia antarctica. The sequence continues at coordinate 37,312 of NW_027662848.1, forward strand.
TCTGAAAGTGTCCAAGCAGCCTGTTCTGAGAGTGGACTGTTTTTTGCATTCGTTCTCAAGTTATATCAAAGTGTTGTTTTCTGCCTTTCTCGAGCACATTTTGACTTGTTGTTGAATGCTCCTATAATGTAACTCTAAATGACAATCAGAGCAACTTGAATTGCGTGTGTGCAGCCTTTTGCTCAAAAGTGATCAACGTTTCGTTTTCAGAGTCTCTTTTGACAATCTCTTCGAGAGCTGTTTTCAGTCATTAACAGAGCTGTTCTGAAAGTGTCCAAGCGGCCTGTTCTGAGAGTGGACTGTTTTTTGCATTCGTTCTCAAGTTCTATCAGTGTTGTTTTCTGCTTTTCTGGAGCACATTTTGACTTGTTGCTGAATGCTCCTATAATGTAACTCTAAATGACAATCAGAGTATCTTGAATTACGTGTGTGCAGCCATTTGCTCAAAAGTGATCAACGTTTCGTTTTCGGAGTCTTCGAGAGCTGTTTTCAGTCATTAACAGAGCTGTTCTGAAAGTGTCCAAGCGGCCTGTTCTTAGAGTGGACTGTTTTTTGCATTAGTTCTCAAGTTATATCAAACTATCAAAGTGTTGTTTTCTGCCTTTCTGGAGCACATTTTGACTTGTTGTTGAATGCTCCTATAATGTAACTCTAAATGACAATCAGAGTATGTTGAATTATGTGTGTGCAGCCTTTTGCTCAAAAGTTATCAATGTTTCGTTTTCAGAGTCTCTTTTGACAATCTCTTAAAGAGCTGATTTCAGTCATTAACAGAGCTGTACTGAAAGTGTCCAAGCAGCCTGTTCTTCAAGATCCTCGAGCGTCTCATCTACGCCCGCATCGAACCAATTGCCGACCCGCTGCTCCCACGTGAGCAGGCCGGGTTCCGACGCGGGAGGTCGACCGTAGATCAAGTCACCCTTATGACTCAAGAAATCGAGGATTGCTTTTCGGCAAAAAAGAAGGCCGGGGCCGTCTTTATAGACCTGACGGCTGCCTACGATACCGTATGGCATCGCGGCCTCTCCTGCAAGCTGCTCCGCCTGCTGCCGGACAGGCACATGGTCAGAATGATCATGGAGCTCATCCGTAACCGCAGCTTTACCCTCACCACCGGTCGCGGACAGCTAAGCAGGCTTCGACGCCTTAAGAACGGCGTCCCTCAGGGATCGGTCCTGGCCCCCCTCCTCTATAATATCTACACCTATGACCTGCCCAACACACTCTCGCGGAAGTACGCCTACGCAGACGACCTCGCAGTGGTGTACTCTGCTGGAAATTGGCAGTCTGTGGAGGGGATTCTGAGCCAGGACATGCAGACACTAGTGGCATACTTCCGGAAATGGAGATTGAAGCTAAGCGAAGCAAAGACGGTGTCGGCTGCCTTCCACCTTAACAACAGGGAGGCTAAACGTGAGCTTAGAGTACACCTACTGTAGATGGAACTCCCCTGCCATGTTCCGCTGAGCCAATCTATCTCGGCGTGACATTGGACAGGACGCTCACGTTTCGCCGACACCTCGAGTCACTGCGCAAGAAGTTAACAGCTCGTGTGGCGTTGATGAGGCGACTGGTTGGCTCGGGCTGGGGCGCCGGCGCAAGGACCTTGCGCACGGCAGCCCTAGCCCTCGTCTATTCAACTAGTGAATACTGCGCCCCAGTATGGTGTCGCAGTGCCCACACCCGCCTCATCGACTCGCCTATAAACGAAGCCTTGCGCATTGTGACAGGATGCCTGCGTCCTACCCCCGTGGACAACCTTCCCATCCTAGCAGGCATCCAGCCCGCAGGCCTCCGCCGCATGGGAGCCACAGCACGTCTCGCCTGCTGGGCCGTGGAGCTTAATAACCATCTGCTCCATGATAGGCTCACTATAACAGCGGAGCCCTCCCGGCGTCTCAAGTCGAGACACCCATTTGTGCCTGCCGCACAGGATCTCAGGCAGCAATGCAGAGATCTCAACATCAGTGCGGCAGGATGGGCGGATTATATGTGGCGCGCGGAGTGGGAGGCTAACACCTCCAAACTCCGCGACCACATCCCAGTCGCCGGCGCTGAGCCCCTCGGGATGGACTTGCCAAGGCTATCCTGGGTGAGGCTCAATCGTCTCCGGACCGGCGTCGGGCGTTTCCGCTCATCAATGCACAGATGGGGCAGAGGACCAAACCGCAGACCATATTATCCTGGATTGCCCGGTGTACCACCCACCCAACGGGATGCATGGTCTGTCGGTATTAGATGACGAGACGATGACGTGGCTTCTGGAGGGGTGTCCAGAAATATAGCCCGGGTGAGCCCCTCAACCAGGTCTCGGGGAGGTAAAAGGGTAGCCCCTCGGCCCCGAGCCTGGTGGAGAGGAGAGGAAAACAACTACCCATACGCCGAAGAAGCCTGTTCTGAGAGTGGACTGTTTTTTGCATTCGTTCTCAAGTTATATCAAAGTGTTGTTTTCTGCCTTTCTCGAGCACATTTTGACTTGTTGTTGAATGCTCCTATAATGTAACTCTAAATGACAATCAGAGCAACTTGAATTGCGTGTGTGCAGCCTTTTGCTCAAAAGTGATCAACGTTTCGTTTTCGGAGTCTCTTTTGACAATCTCTTCGAGAGCTGTTTTCAGTCATTAACAGAGCTGTTCTGAAAGTGTCCAAGCGGCCTGTTCTTAGAGTGGACTGTTTTTTGCATTCGTTCTCAAGTTATATCAAACTATCAAAGTGTTGTTTTCTGCCTTTCTGGAGCACATTTTGACTTGTTGTTGAATGCTCCTATAATGTAACTCTAAATGACAATCAGAGCAACTTGAATTGCGTGTGTGCAGCCTTTTGCTCAAAAGTGATCAACGTTTCGTTTTCAGAGTCTCTTTTGACACTCTCTTCGAGAGCTGTTTTCAGTCATTAACAGAGCTGTTCTGAAAGTGTCCAAGCGGCCTGTTCTGAGAGTGGACTGTTTTTTGCATTCGTTCTCAAGTTCTATCAGTGTTGTTTTCTGCTTTTCTGGAGCACATTTTGACTTGTTGCTGAATGCTCCTATAATGTAACTCTAAATGACAATCAGAGTATCTTGAATTACGTGTGTGCAGCCATTTGCTCAAAAGTGATCAACGTTTCGTTTTCGGAGTCTCTTTTGACAATCTCTTCGAGAGCTGTTTTCAGTCATTAACAGAGCTGTTCTGAAAGTGTCCAAGCGGCCTGTTCTTAGAGTGGACTGTTTTTTGCATTCGTTCTCAATTTATATCAAACTATCAAAGTGTTGTTTTCTGCCTTTCTGGAGCACATTTTGACTTGTTGAATGCTCCTATAATGTAACTCTAAATGACAATCAGAGTATGTTGAATTACGTGTGTGCAGCCTTTTGCTCAAAAGTTATCAATGTTTCGTTTTCAGAGTCTCTTTTGAAAATCTCTTAAAGAGCTGATTTCAGTCATTAACAGAGCTGTTCTGAAAGTGTCCAAGCAGCCTGTTCTGAGAGTGGACTGTTTTTTGCATTCGTTCTCAAGTTATATCAAAGTGTTGTTTTCTGCCTTTCTCGAGCACATTTTGACTTGTTGTTGAATGCTCCTATAATGTAACTCTAAATGACAATCAGAGCAACTTGAATTGCGTGTGTGCAGCCTTTTGCTCAAAAGTGATCAACGTTTCGTTTTCAGAGTCTCTTTTGACAATCTCTTCGAGAGCTGTTTTCAGTAATTAACAGAGCTGTTCTGAAAGTGTCCAAGCGGCCTGTTCTGAGAGTGGACTGTTTTTTGCATTCGTTCTCAAGTTCTATCAGTGTTGTTTTCTGCTTTTCTGGAGCACATTTTGACTTGTTGCTGAATGCTCCTATAATGTAACTCTAAATGACAATCAGAGTAACTTGAATTGCGTGTGTGCAGCCTTTTGCTCAAAAGTGATCAACGTTTCGTTTTCGGAGTCTCTTTTGACAATCTCTTCGAGAGCTGTTTTCAGTCATTAACAGAGCTGTTCTGAAAGTGTCCAAGCGGCCTGTTCTTAGAGTGGACTGTTTTTTGCATTCGTTCTCAAGTTATATCAAACTATCAAAGTGTTGTTTTCTGCCTTTCTGGAGCACATTTTGACTTGTTGTTGAATGCTCCTATAATGTAACTCTAAATGACAATCAGAGTATGTTGAATTACGTGTGTGCAGCCTTTTGCTCAAAAGTTATCAATGTTTCGTTTTCAGAGTCTCTTTTGACAATCTCTTAAAGAGCTGATTTCAGTCATTAACAGAGCTGTTCTGAAAGTGTCCAAGCAGCCTGTTCTGAGAGTGGACTGTTTTTTGCATTCGTTCTCAAGTTATATCAAAGTGTTGTTTTCTGCCTTTCTCGAGCACATTTTGACTTGTTGTTGAATGCTCCTATAATGTAACTCTAAATGACATTCAGAGCAACTTGAATTGCGTGTGTGCAGCCTTTTGCTCAAAAGTGATCAACGTTTCGTTTTCAGAGTCTCTTTTGACAATCTCTTCGAGAGCTTTTTTCAGTCATTAACAGAGCTGTTCTGAAAGTGTCCAAGCGGCCTGTTCTGAGAGTGGACTGTTTTTTGCATTCGTTCTCAAGTTCTATCAGTGTTGTTTTCTGCTTTTCTGGAGCACATTTTGACTTGTTGCTGAATGCTCCTATAATGTAACTCTAAATGACAATCAGAGTATGTTGAATTACGTGTGTGCAGCCTTTTGCTCAAAAGTTATCAATGTTTCGTTTTCAGAGTCTCTTTTGACAATCTCTTAAAGAGCTGATTTCAGTCATTAACAGAGCTGTTCTGAAAGTGTCCAAGCGGCCTGTTCTTAGAGTGGACTGTTTTTTGCATTCGTTCTCAAGTTATATCAAACTATCAAAGTGTTGTTTTCTGCCTTTCTCGAGCACATTTTGACTTGTTGTTGAATGCTCCTATAATGTAACTCTAAATGACAATCAGAGCAACTTGAATTGCGTGTGTGCAGCCTTTTGCTCAAAAGTGATCAACGTTTCGTTTTCAGAGTCTCTTTTGACAATCTCTTCGAGAGCTGTTTTCAGTAATTAACAGAGCTGTTCTGAAAGTGTCCAAGCGGCCTGTTCTGAGAGTGGACTGTTTTTTGCATTCGTTCTCAAGTTCTATCAGTGTTGTTTTCTGCTTTTCTGGAGCACATTTTGACTTGTTGCTGAATGCTCCTATAATGTAACTCTAAATGACAATCAGAGTAACTTGAATTGCGTGTGTGCAGCCTTTTGCTCAAAAGTGATCAACGTTTCGTTTTCGGAGTCTCTTTTGACAATCTCTTCGAGAGCTGTTTTCAGTCATTAACAGAGCTGTTCTGAAAGTGTCCAAGCGGCCTGTTCTTAGAGTGGACTGTTTTTTGCATTCGTTCTCAAGTTATATCAAACTATCAAAGTGTTGTTTTCTGCCTTTCTGGAGCACATTTTGACTTGTTGTTGAATGCTCCTATAATGTAACTCTAAATGACAATCAGAGTATGTTGAATTACGTGTGTGCAGCCTTTTGCTCAAAAGTTATCAATGTTTCGTTTTCAGAGTCTCTTTTGACAATCTCTTAAAGAGCTGATTTCAGTCATTAACAGAGCTGTTCTGAAAGTGTCCAAGCAGCCTGTTCTGAGAGTGGACTGTTTTTTGCATTCGTTCTCAAGTTATATCAAAGTGTTGTTTTCTGCCTTTCTCGAGCACATTTTGACTTGTTGTTGAATGCTCCTATAATGTAACTCTAAATGACATTCAGAGCAACTTGAATTGCGTGTGTGCAGCCTTTTGCTCAAAAGTGATCAACGTTTCGTTTTCAGAGTCTCTTTTGACAATCTCTTCGAGAGCTTTTTTCAGTCATTAACAGAGCTGTTCTGAAAGTGTCCAAGCGGCCTGTTCTGAGAGTGGACTGTTTTTTGCATTCGTTCTCAAGTTCTATCAGTGTTGTTTTCTGCTTTTCTGGAGCACATTTTGACTTGTTGCTGAATGCTCCTATAATGTAACTCTAAATGACAATCAGAGTATGTTGAATTACGTGTGTGCAGCCTTTTGCTCAAAAGTTATCAATGTTTCGTTTTCAGAGTCTCTTTTGACAATCTCTTAAAGAGCTGATTTCAGTCATTAACAGAGCTGTTCTGAAAGTGTCCAAGCGGCCTGTTCTTAGAGTGGACTGTTTTTTGCATTCGTTCTCAAGTTATATCAAACTATCAAAGTGTTGTTTTCTGCCTTTCTGGAGCACATTTTGACTTGTTGTTGAATGCTCCTATAATGTAACTCTAAATGACAATCAGAGTATGTTGAATTACGTGTGTGCAGCCTTTTGCTCAAAAGTTATCAATGTTTCGTTTTCAGAGTCTCTTTTGACAATCTCTTAAAGAGCTGATTTCAGTCATTAACAGAGCTGTTCTGAAAGTGTCCATGCAACCTGTTCTGAGAGTGGACTGTTTTTTGCATTCGTTCTCAAGTTATATCAAAGTGTTGTTTTCTGCCTTTCTCGAGCACATTTTGACTTGTTGTTAAATGCTCCTATAATGTAACTCTAAATGACAATCAGAGCAACTTGAATTGCGTGTGTGCAGCCTTTTGCTCAAAAGTGATCAACGTTTCGTTTTCAGAGTCTCTTTTGATAATCTCTTCGAGAGCTGTTTTCAGTCATTAACAGAGCTGTTCTGAAAGTGTCCAAGCGGCCTGTTCTGAGAGTGGACTGTTTTTTGCATTCGTTCTCAAGTTATATCAAAGTGTTGTTTTCTGCCTTTCTCGAGCACATTTTGACTTGTTGCTGAATGCTCCTATAATGTAACTCTAAATGACAATCAGAGCAACTTGAATTGCGTGTGTGCAGCCTTTTGCTCAAAAGTGATCAACGTTTCGTTTTCGGAGTCTCTTTTGACAATCTCTTCGAGAGCTGTTTTCATTCATTAACAGAGCTGTTCTGAAAGTGTCCAAGCGGCCTGTTCTTAGAGTGGACTGTTTTTTGCATTCGTTCTCAAGTTCTATCAGTGTTGTTTTCTGCTTTTCTGGAGCACATTTTGACTTGTTGCTGAATGCTCCTATAATGTAACTCTAAATGACAATCAGAGCAACTTGAATTGCGTGTGTGCAGCCTTTTGCTCAAAAGTGATCAACGTTTCGTTTTCAGAGTCTCTTTTGACAATCTCTTCGAGAGCTTTTTTCAGTCATTAACAGAGCTGTTCTGAAAGTGTCCAAGCGGCCTGTTCTGAGAGTGGACTGTTTTTTGCATTCGTTCTCAAGTTCTATCAGTGTTGTTTTCTGCTTTTCTGGAGCACATTTTGACTTGTTGCTGAATGCTCCTATAATGTAACTCTAAATGACAATCAGAGTATGTTGAATTACGTGTGTGCAGCCTTTTGCTCAAAAGTTATCAATGTTTCGTTTTCAGAGTCTCTTTTGACAATCTCTTAAAGAGCTGATTTCAGTCATTAACAGAGCTGTTCTGAAAGTGTCCAAGCGGCCTGTTCTTAGAGTGGACTGTTTTTTGCATTCGTTCTCAAGTTATATCAAACTATCAAAGTGTTGTTTTCTGCCTTTCTCGAGCACATTTTGACTTGTTGTTGAATGCTCCTATAATGTAACTCTAAATGACAATCAGAGCAACTTGAATTGCGTGTGTGCAGCCTTTTGCTCAAAAGTGATCAACGTTTCGTTTTCAGAGTCTCTTTTGACAATCTCTTCGAGAGCTGTTTTCAGTAATTAACAGAGCTGTTCTGAAAGTGTCCAAGCGGCCTGTTCTGAGAGTGGACTGTTTTTTGCATTCGTTCTCAAGTTCTATCAGTGTTGTTTTCTGCTTTTCTGGAGCACATTTTGACTTGTTGCTGAATGCTCCTATAATGTAACTCTAAATGACAATCAGAGTAACTTGAATTGCGTGTGTGCAGCCTTTTGCTCAAAAGTGATCAACGTTTCGTTTTCGGAGTCTCTTTTGACAATCTCTTCGAGAGCTGTTTTCAGTCATTAACAGAGCTGTTCTGAAAGTGTCCAAGCGGCCTGTTCTTAGAGTGGACTGTTTTTTGCATTCGTTCTCAAGTTATATCAAACTATCAAAGTGTTGTTTTCTGCCTTTCTGGAGCACATTTTGACTTGTTGAATGCTCCTATAATGTAACTCTAAATGACAATCAGAGTATGTTGAATTACGTGTGTGCAGCCTTTTGCTCAAAAGTTATCAATGTTTCGTTTTCAGAGTCTCTTTTGACAATCTCTTAAAGAGCTGATTTCAGTCATTAACAGAGCTGTTCTGAAAGTGTCCAAGCAGCCTGTTCTGAGAGTGGACTGTTTTTTGCATTCGTTCTCAAGTTATATCAAAGTGTTGTTTTCTGCCTTTCTCGAGCACATTTTGACTTGTTGTTGAATGCTCCTATAATGTAACTCTAAATGACATTCAGAGCAACTTGAATTGCGTGTGTGCAGCCTTTTGCTCAAAAGTGATCAACGTTTCGTTTTCAGAGTCTCTTTTGACAATCTCTTCGAGAGCTTTTTTCAGTCATTAACAGAGCTGTTCTGAAAGTGTCCAAGCGGCCTGTTCTGAGAGTGGACTGTTTTTTGCATTCGTTCTCAAGTTCTATCAGTGTTGTTTTCTGCTTTTCTGGAGCACATTTTGACTTGTTGCTGAATGCTCCTATAATGTAACTCTAAATGACAATCAGAGTATGTTGAATTACGTGTGTGCAGCCTTTTGCTCAAAAGTTATCAATGTTTCGTTTTCAGAGTCTCTTTTGACAATCTCTTAAAGAGCTGATTTCAGTCATTAACAGAGCTGTTCTGAAAGTGTCCAAGCGGCCTGTTCTTAGAGTGGACTGTTTTTTGCATTCGTTCTCAAGTTATATCAAACTATCAAAGTGTTGTTTTCTGCCTTTCTGGAGCACATTTTGACTTGTTGTTGAATGCTCCTATAATGTAACTCTAAATGACAATCAGAGTATGTTGAATTACGTGTGTGCAGCCTTTTGCTCAAAAGTTATCAATGTTTCGTTTTCAGAGTCTCTTTTGACAATCTCTTAAAGAGCTGATTTCAGTCATTAACAGAGCTGTTCTGAAAGTGTCCATGCAACCTGTTCTGAGAGTGGACTGTTTTTTGCATTCGTTCTCAAGTTATATCAAAGTGTTGTTTTCTGCCTTTCTCGAGCACATTTTGACTTGTTGTTAAATGCTCCTATAATGTAACTCTAAATGACAATCAGAGCAACTTGAATTGCGTGTGTGCAGCCTTTTGCTCAAAAGTGATCAACGTTTCGTTTTCAGAGTCTCTTTTGATAATCTCTTCGAGAGCTGTTTTCAGTCATTAACAGAGCTGTTCTGAAAGTGTCCAAGCGGCCTGTTCTGAGAGTGGACTGTTTTTTGCATTCGTTCTCAAGTTATATCAAAGTGTTGTTTTCTGCCTTTCTCGAGCACATTTTGACTTGTTGCTGAATGCTCCTATAATGTAACTCTAAATGACAATCAGAGCAACTTGAATTGCGTGTGTGCAGCCTTTTGCTCAAAAGTGATCAACGTTTCGTTTTCGGAGTCTCTTTTGACAATCTCTTCGAGAGCTGTTTTCATTCATTAACAGAGCTGTTCTGAAAGTGTCCAAGCGGCCTGTTCTTAGAGTGGACTGTTTTTTGCATTCGTTCTCAAGTTATATCAAACTATCAAAGTGTTGTTTTCTGCCTTTCTGGAGCACATTTTGACTTGTTGTTGAATGCTCCTATAATGTAACTCTAAATGACAATCAGAGTTTGTTGAATTACGTGTGTGCAGCCTTTTGCTCAAAAGTTATCAATGTTTCGTTTTCAGAGTCTCTTTTGACAATCTCTTAAAGAGCTGATTTCAGTCATTAACAGAGCTGTTCTGAAAGTGTCCAAGCAGCCTGTTCTGAGAGTGGACTGTTTTTTGCATTCGTTCTCAAGTTATATCAAAGTGTTGTTTTCTGCCTTTCTCGAGCACATTTTGACTTGTTGTTGAATGCTCCTATAATGTAGCTCTAAATGACAATCAGAGCAACTTGAATTGCGTGTTTGCAGCCTTTTGCTCAAAAGTGATCAACGTTTCATTTTCAGAGTCTCTTTTGACAATCTCTTCGAGAGCTTTTTTCAGTCATTAACAGAGCTGTTCTGAAAGTGTCCAAGCGGCCTGTTCTGAGAGTGGACTGTTTTTTGCATTCGTTCTCAAGTTCTATCAGTGTTGTTTTCTGCTTTTCTGGAGCACATTTTGACTTGTTGCTGAATGCTCCTATAATGTAACTCTAAATGACAATCAGAGCAACTTGAATTGCGTGTGTGCAGCCTTTTGCTCAAAAGTGATCAACGTTTCGTTTTCGGAGTCTCTTTTGACAATCTCTTCGAGAGCTATTTTCAGTCATTAACAGAGCTGTTCTGAAAGTGTCCAAGCGGCCTGTTCTTAGAGTGGACTGTTTTTTGCATTCGTTCTCAAGTTATATCAAACTATCAAAGTGTTGTTTTCTGCCTTTCTCGAGCACATTTTGACTTGTTGCTGAATGCTCCTATAATGTAACTCTAAATGAGAATCAGAGCAACTTGAATTGCGTGTGTGCAGCCTTTTGCTCAAAAGTGATCAACGTTTCATTTTCGGAGTCTCTTTTGACAATCTCTTCGAGAGCTGTTTTCAGTCATTAACAGAGCTGTTCTGAAAGTGTCCAAGCGGCCTGTGCTTAGAGTGGACTGTTTTTTGCATTCGTTCTCAAGTTATATCAAACTATCAAAGTGTTGTTTTCTGCCTTTCTGGAGCACATTTTGACTTGTTGTTGAATGCTCCTATAGTGTAACTCTAAATGACAATCAGAGTATGTTGAATTACGTGTGTGCAGCCTTTTGCTCAAAAGTTATCAATGTTTCGTTTTCAGAGTCTCTTTTGACAATCTCTTAAAGAGCTGATTTCAGTCATTAACAGAGCTGTTCTGAAAGTGTCCAAGCGGCCTGTTCTTAGAGTGGACTGTTTTTTGCATTCGTTCTCAAGTTATATCAAACTATCAAAGTGTTGTTTTCTGCCTTTCTCGAGCACATTTTGACTTGTTGTTGAATGCTCCTATAATGTAACTCTAAATGACAATCAGAGCAACTTGAATTATGTGTGTGCAGCCTTTTGCTCAAAAGTTATCAATGTTTCGTTTTCAGAGTCTCTTTTGACAATCTCTTAAAGAGCTGATTTCAGTCATTAACAGAGCTGTTCTGAAAGTGTCCAAGCAGCCTGTTCTGAGAGTGGACTGTTTTTTGCATTCGTTCTCAAGTTATATCAAAGTGTTGTTTTCTGCCTTTCTCGAGCACATTTTGACTTGTTGTTGATTGCTCCTATAATGTAACTCTAAATGACAATCAGAGCAACTTGAATTGCGTGTGTGCAGCCTTTTGCTCAAAAGTGATCAACGTTTCGTTTTCGGAGTCTCTTTTGACAATCTCTTCGAGAGCTGTTTTCAGTCATTAACAGAGCTGTTCTGAAAGTGTCCAAGCGGCCTGTTCTTAGAGTGGACTGTTTTTTGCATTCGTTCTCAAGTTATATCAAACTATCAAAGTGTTGTTTTCTGCCTTTCTCGAGCACATTTTGACTTGTTGCTGAATGCTCCTATAATGTAACTCTAAATGACAATCAGAGCAACTTGAATTGCGTGTGTGCAGCCTTTTGCTCAAAAGTGATCAACGTTTCGTTTTCGGAGTCTCTTTTGACAATCTCTTCGAGAGCTGTTTTCAGTCATTAACAGAACTGTTCTGAAAGTGTCCAAGCGGCCTGTTCTTAGAGTGGACTGTTTTTTGCATTCGTTCTCAAGTTATATCAAACTATCAAAGTGTTGTTTTCTGCCTTTCTGGAGCACATTTTGACTTGTTGTTGAATGCTCCTATAATGTAACTCTAAATGACAATCAGAGTATGTTGAATTACGTGTGTGCAGCCTTTTGCTCAAAAGTTATCAATGTTTCGTTTTCAGAGTCTCTTTTGACAATCTCTTCGAGAGCTGTTTTCAGTCATTAACAGAGCTGTTCTGAAAGTGTCCAAGCGGCCTGTTCTGAGAGTGGACTGTTTTTTGCATTCGTTCTCAAGTTATACCAAAGTGTTGTTTTCTGCCTTTCTCGAGCACATTTTGACTTGTTGTTGAATGCTCCTATAATGTAACTCTAAATGACAATCAGAGCAACTTGAATTGCGTGTGTGCAGCCTTTTGCTCAAAAGTGATCAACGTTTCGTTTTCAGAGTCTCTTTTGACAATCTCTTCGAGAGCTGTTTTCAGTCATTAACAGAGCTGTTCTGAAAGTGTCCAAGCGGCCTGTTCTGAGAGTGGACTGTTTTTTGCATTCGTTCTCAAGTTCTATCAGTGTTGTTTTCTGCTTTTCTAGAGCACATTTTGACTTGTTGCTGAATGCTCCTATAATGTAACTCTAAATGACAATCAGAGCAACTTGAATTGCGTGTGTGCAGCCTTTTGCTCAAAAGTGATCAACGTTTCGTTTTCGGAGTCTCTTTTGACAATCTCTTCGAGAGCTGTTTTCAGTCATTAACAGAGCTGTTCTGAAAGTGTCCAAGCGGCCTGTTCTTAGAGTGGACTGATTTTTGCATTCGTTCTCAAGTTATATCAAACTATCAAAGTGTTGTTTTCTGCCTTTCTGGAGCACATTTTGACTTGTTGTTGAATGCTCCTATAATGTAACTCTAAATGACAATCAGAGTATGTTGAATTACGTGTGTGCAGCCTTTTGCTCAAAAGTTATCAATGTTTCGTTTTCAGAGTCTCTTTTGACAATCTCTTAAAGAGCTGATTTCAGTCATTAACAGAGCTGTTCTGAAAGTGTCCAAGCAGCCTTTTCTGAGAGTGGACTGTTTTTTGCATTCGTTCTCAAGTTATACCAAAGTGTTGTTTTCTGCCTTTCTCGAGCACATTTTGACTTGTTGTTGAATGCTCCTATAATGTAACTCTAAATGACAATCAGAGCAACTTGAATTGCGTGTGTGCAGCCTTTTGCTCAAAAGTGATCAACGTTTCGTTTTCAGAGTCTCTTTTGACAATCTCTTCGAGAGCTGTTTTCAGTCATTAACAGAGCTGTTCTGAAAGTGTCCAAGCGGCCTGTTCTGAGAGTGGACTGTTTTTTGCATTCGTTCTCAAGTTCTATCAGTGTTGTTTTCTGCTTTTCTGGAGCATATTTTGACTTGTTGCTGAATGCTCCTATAATGTAACTCTAAATGACAATCAGAGCAACTTGAATTGCGTGTGTGCAGCCTTTTGCTCAAAAGTGATCAACGTTTCGTTTTCGGAGTCTCTTTTGACAATCTCTTAAAGAGCTGATTTCAGTCATTAACAGAGCTGTTCTGAAAGTGTCCAAGCAGCCTGTTCTGAGAGTGGACTGTTTTTTGCATTCGTTCTCAAGTTATATCAAAGTGTTGTTTTCTGCCTTTCTCAAGCACATTTTGACTTGGTGTTGAATGCTCCTATAATCTAACTCTAAATGACAATCAGAGCAACTTGAATTGCGTGTGTGCAGCCTTTTGCTCAAAAGTGATCAACGTTTCGTTTTCAGAGTCTCTTTTGACAATCTCTTCGAGAGCTGTTTTCAGTCATTAACAGAGCTGTTCTGAAAGTGTCCAAGCGGCCTGTTCTTAGAGTGGACTGTTTTTTGCATTCCTTCTCAAGTTATATCAAACTATCAAAGTGTTGTTTTCTGCCTTTCTGGAGCACATTTTGACTTGTTGTTGAATGCTCCTATAATGTAACTCTAAATGACAATCAGAGTATGTTGAATTACGTGTGTGCAGCCTTTTGCTCAAAAGTTATCAATGTTTCGTTTTCAGAGTCTCTTTTGACAATCTCTTAAAGAGCTGATTTCAGTCATTAACAGAGCTGTTCTGAAAGTGTCCAAGCAGCCTGTTCTGAGAGTGGACTGTTTTTTGCATTCGTTCTCAAGTTATATCAAAGTGTTGTTTTCTGCCTTTCTCGAGCACATTTTGACTTGTTGTTGAATGCTCCTATAATGTAACTCTAAATGACAATCAGAGCAACTTGAATTGCGTGTGTGCAGCCTTTTGCTCAAAAGTGATCAACGTTTCGTTTTCAGAGTCTCTTTTGACAATCTCTTCGAGAGCTCTTTTCAGTCATTAACAGAGCTGTTCTGAAAGTGTCCAAGCGGCCTGTTCTGAGAGTGGACTGTTTTTTGCATTCGTTCTCAAGTTCTATCAGTGTTGTTTTCTGCTTTTCTGGAGCACATTTTGACTTGTTGCTGAATGCTCCTATAATGTAACTCTAAATGACAATCTGAGCAACTTGAATTGCGTGTGTGCAGCCTTTTGCTCAAAAGTGATCAACGTTTCGTTTTCGGAGTCTCTTTTGACAATCTCTTCGAGAGCTGTTTTCAGTCATTAACAGAGCTGTTCTGAAAGTGTCCAAGCGGCCTGTTCTTAGAGTGGACTGTTTTTTGCATTCCTTCTCAAGTTATATCAAACTATCAAAGTGTTGTTTTCTGCCTTTCTGGAGCACATTTTGACTTGTTGTTGAATGCTCCTATAATGTAACTCTAAATGACAATCAGAGTATGTTGAATTACGTGTGTGCAGCCTTTTGCTCAAAAGTTATCAATGTTTCGTTTTCAGAGTCTCTTTTGACAATCTCTTAAAGAGCTGATTTCAGTCATTAACAGAGCTGTTCTGAAAGTGTCCAAGCAGCCTGTTCTGAGAGTGGACTGTTTTTTGCATTCGTTCTCAAGTTATATCAAAGTGTTGTTTTCTGCCTTTCTCGAGCACATTTTGACTTGTTGTTGAATGCTCCTATAATGTAACTCTAAATGACAATCAGAGAAACTTGAATTGCGTGTGTGCAGCCTTTTGCTCAAAAGTGATCAACGTTTCGTTTTCAGAGTCTCTTTTGACAATCTCTTCGAGAGCTGTTTTCAGTCATTAACAGAGCTGTTCTGAAAGTGTCCAAGCGGCCTGTTCTGAGAGTGGACTGTTTTTTGCATTCGTTCTCAAGTTCTATCAGTGTTGTTTTCTGCTTTTCTGGAGCACATTTTGACTTGTTGCTGAATGCTCCTATAATGTAACTCTAAATGACAATCAGAGCAACTTGAATTGCGTGTGTGCAGCCTTTTGCTCAAAAGTGATCAATGTTTCGTTTTCGGAGTCTCTTTTGACAATCTCTTCGAGAGCTGTTTTCAGTCATTAACAGAGCTGTTCTGAAAGTGTCCAAGCGGCCTGTTCTTAGAGTGGACTGTTTTTTGCATTCGTTCTCAAGTTATATCAAACTATCAAAGTGTTGTTTTCTGCCTTTCTGGAGCACATTTTGACTTGTTGTTGAATGCTCCTATAATGTAACTCTAAATGACAATCAGAGCAACTTGAATTGCGTGTGTGCAGCCTTTTGCTCAAAAGTGATCAACGTTTCGTTTTCAGAGTCTCTTTTGACAATCTCTTCGAGAGCTGTTTTCAGTCATTAACAGAGCTGTTCTGAAAGTGTCCAAGCGGCCTGTTCTGAGAGTGGACTGTTTTTTTTATTCGTTCTCAAGTTCTATCAGTGTTGTTTTCTGCCTTTCTGGAGCACATTTTGACTTGTTGTTGAATGCTCCTATAATGTAACTCTAAATGACAATCAGAGTATGTTGAATTACGTGTGTGCAGCCTTTTGCTCAAAAGTTATCAATGTTTCGTTTTCAGAGTCTCTTTTGACAATCTCTTAAAGAGCTGATTTCAGTCATTAACAGAGCTGTTCTGAAAGTGTCCAAGCAGCCTGTTCTGAGAGTGGACTGTTTTTTGCATTCGTTCTCAAGTTATATCAAAGTGTTGTTTTCTGCCTTTCTCGAGCACATTTTGACTTGTTGTTGAATGCTCCTATAATGTAACTCTAAATGACAATCAGAGCAACTTGAATTGCGTGTGTGCAGCCTTTTGCTCAAAAGTGATCAACGTTTCGTTTTCAGAGTCTCTTTTGACAATCTCTTCGAGAGCTGTTTTCAGTCATTAACAGAGCTGTTCTGAAAGTGTCCAAGCGGCCTGTTCTGAGAGTGGAATGTTTTTTGCATTCGTTCTCAAGTTCTATCAGTGTTGTTTTCTGCTTTTCTGGAGCACATTTTGACTTGTTGCTGAATGCTCCTATAATGTAACTCTAAATGACAATCAGAGCAACTTGAATTGCGTGTGTGCAGCCTTTTGCTCAAAAGTGATCAACGTTTCGTTTTCGGAGTCTCTTTTGACAATTTCTTCGAGAGCTGTTTTCAGTCATTAACAGAGCTGTTCTGAAAGTGTCCAAGCGGCCTGTTCTTAGAGTGGACTGTTTTTTGCATTCGTTCTCAAGTTATATCAAACTATCAAAGTGTTGTTTTCTGCCTTTCTGGAGCACATTTTGACTTGTTGTTGAATGCTCCTATAATGTAACTCTAAATGACAATCAGAGTATGTTGAATTACGTGTGTGCAGCCTTTTGCTCAAAAGTTATCAATGTTTCGTTTTCAGAGTCTCTTTTGACAATCTCTTAACCCTTGTGTGGTGTTCACTTTTTGGACCCTTTCGTACTCTTCGGGTCAAGTTGACCCGGGACATCATTGGGGTTTTGAAAGCACTTTTCCTGACACGGTGCTCCTAGTCCCAATGGTGACCCGTACAAGGGAGTATGCTCAGGGTGCAAGATAGCCCCAACATAGCCCATAATATTAAAGAGCGCCTCCTGTGGGCACAAACAGGTACTGTACCCATTAATGCACAATAGGTTCTATATCGTGGAGCTCCGCCCCATAGGGGAGCTCTGCTCCTATTGGTTTACCCG